>NC_056746.1:733054142-733191642 GCF_019279795.1 Protopterus annectens | reverse complement strand
TTTCTGTCACTGTGCTTAACTTTCAGAGGAGTTCTAAATACCCTTTTGGTATGTACCTCACAAGACATCTACAACAACTGGAAAGGCCACAGAAATACCTCACAAAAAGGATTACTGGCCTCAAACAGATGCCCTAAGCAGAACGTCTCAAAAAACTCCAGCTTTACTCCGTCACATATCGTCTACTCAGAGGTGATCTCTGCCTAACATACAAAGCTATGTCAAGCCCAGAGCTGCTGGACTTGCTCTACTTGAAGAAATCCCAATCCCTCTGAGCTACATGCTCTAGGGACCTAAACCTTGTCACCACAATAAACAGAACATGCTGGAGGGATAGATTCCTGTCCTAGAGACTTCCCATACTCTGGAATAAACTACCTATCTATATCAACAAAGTTCCTCATTAGCACTCTTCAAGAAAAATCTTAATGATTGGATGGGAAATAGGAAATTCATCCCGGGGATCAGCTCTGTGGCTCTGCTTGACAGTAGCACAGGAAAATAATTTTCTTGATTGGCAAAAGCCAGGGTACCTTTTTGGCTGGGCTTGTATAGGCCCCAGGGCCGATAGCCTAGTACCTACCTATGAACCTATGAACCCACTAATAATAATAATATAGAACAGAATGTCCTATTGCAATTTACTTTTAATACAGCATCAGTTATATTCTGTAATCGGCAACTAGATAAAGGTAAAGATGCAGTAAGACCTCTTCTGATTCTTCTGGACAGGACCCATGACCTTTGCAAGGTAGAATTGCCAAAGACCAAAACGTCTGATGGACTTGTGGTGTTATTATACTCATACTTATTACACTATAGTTTCTCTTCAACACCTACAGTACTTTTCTTTGCAGTACCTTGCTCTGAATTAGGGATAGCTTTACTGTAATGTCACCCTTCTTTCCAAAACAGCTAGCAGTGACACAGCCTTAATTACTATTGAGAAAGTTGCTGACTTTAAATGGTATGCATCTTTAAAAGGGACTTGTGCAGAAAAAGTAAGTTGCAGAAGGGTCCTAGATTACTTCTAGTGAAGTCAGCTCCTTTGAGTAATTCAAAAGATCATAGAGTTCAGCAGGCTGCTTCACAGATATGGAAGTTGAAGACTACATCAGTAAAACCAAAGTCCATCTAGGCCCTAACTTCCTTCCTGATTAAACTACATTTGATGACCTTTCGTCATTTAACTAAGTAAATATACTTTTAGATGTCTTATTTTTCGGGGCAATGAATGAATCATTAATTAATCAGTTACAGAAGACATAAAATATTTTAATTAAAAGATCATCAAACATAAACTAATAATGTCATGGCTGCAGTATAAGACACTGACAAGGACCAAAGTTCCGATTGCCCATGGGAAGTAAACATCATCTGTCCATCCATCATCATCAATCCACCTTTTCCTATTTTTTTTAATGTTTAGGGGTGTCACATAAACTTTAATCAATGTGACCAAATCACCTAGTCAAATGTTTATACTGCTGAGTGGCTAGCCCTGACACATCAACACTGCTGAATCATAAAAGTCTAAAGACATGCTTCTGGAGCATTTCTCCCCGGGCCTCCGCTGAAAACAGGATCTGTGGAACCTAGTCGGACATTCCCGGTCAACAAATGTTAAATAAATAAATAAATAAAATAACAAGTTGAAACTTGTTTCTAATAATTGGTAAATTATTTTAAATCGCTCAACCAATTACATCAGTGTTTACAATGCCAGATATGAAAGTCATGTAAATAAAAGCAAAGATCAAGTCAATATACAACTTTTAAAAGATTGTTGTCTGCTTGATCCAAATGGTTTGTTAGGCAGGCCAACAACAAGAAAGCCAGAACTTGAAAACAAAGGACCTAAATAAACCTTCAGGTAGTAAAGTAAGATACAGAAGTTGATATCTAAATGACAGAACTTCTTGTTTGCTTGGATGGTTTACTCTACCATTCTGAAACCTGAACTAACTAAAGACTTCAAGGGCAATAAAATAATTCAAGGGACTGCTGGATGCCTTAAAACAGTCCTTAATCTGAACAATACTGTTCCTTAAGATGCCACCTCATGTGAACGTCAGTGCTTAAAAGAAGGGATGTAGAATATCAGTGAAATACACACCAGAGCAACTTGCATTTGGGAAGTGTAAAGTGCTTCCAATTAACTTCTACATTTGTATAATGGAGTCAGCTGTTAAACTGAAAAAAAAAAACTACTATTTGTCAGCACAGCCAGCCTAACTTTGCTCTCCAGATGAGCAAATGGAAGACCTGAAATAAATTTAACAAATTAAATTAACTGCCAATAAGCTGAATATCATATGTGTGATGTCTTGAGCTAGATCGTATCCTATGGTATAATTCAAGTGGCTGTCAATACTGAGAAATAAACCGATTAAATATACTCAACAGAGCTACCTACACTTGGAAGTACAGGAGATGTCCAACTCTGTTTTAAGAAGTGTATAAATCATATTTAGGACTCCAAACTTTGTAATGAAAGGAAAAAAATACCTATACCTTAATGTGCAAGGATTATGTTGGTTCATTCAAGAGAATTCCAGAGAGTGTGAACACACCAAAACTATTATTCTGAAAGAAACTTTCAGTAAGTACCAAACAGATCTTTTTTCCCCCCTTTGGGCTCCCTATGTATGGACCCCCCCATACATACACTTCTCCCTAGCTTATATATATATATATATATATATATATATATATATATATATATATAGTTTGCTATCAAAATTTCAGTCTGCATTCACTCTAAATGGGATAGTTGAAAGGCTATTTCCTAGCTGACGAAAGGCCAAATTGAAAATGGCTGACTCCACAACAGTGAATGCTAGTGTGCATTCACTGTTGTGAGGTCGACTTTCTGCTTAGAGATTGTAGTACAGTGGGGATTGGGAAATGTATCCATTTCCTCACTCTAGTGAAATCTCGGAGTTTGTATATATAATTAACAGGGGATTTGGGGGTTGCAGGGAGGCTTCCCCCCCCTGTAATACATTACTTGGAAATGGCTTGTAGGCAGTGTATGCTGGGTAAAGTCTAGTGCATCAAATGACAACGTGTCGAGATTACTGGTTTTGTTCCTTTGCCTGAACGATGTTTTATTTTCTTTGTTAGTTTTTGAAGATGTGATCATTCAATGTGATGTGTTTCGCACATATGATAGTAAACCTATATATATAAATATATATATATATATATATATATATATATATATATATATATATATATATATATATATACATGGATCCCGATCACATGGTCAACAAGCCATTTGGTCAACTTTCATTTGGTTGACAGTTCATTTGGTCGACAAGCAGTTTTATGTGGGGGGGTTGTGCCCTCCACCCCCCCACCCCTAACTATATATATCAACTCCAGGGTCGCACAACATTGGGGAGGGGGGGACAAATCTGCCTGTTAACCAAATGAATTGTCGACCAAATGAAAATCGATCAAATGGCTTGTCGACCATCTCAGGTAGACCTATATATATATATATATATATATATATATATATATATATATATATATATATATAGATATATATATATATATACATATATACATATATACATACACACACACACATACTCACACACACACACACACACACACACACACACACACACACACACACACACACACACACACACACACACACACACACACACACACACACACACACACACACACACACACACACACACACACACACACATATATATACTAACTACACAGCCACACAGCCATAGAGAAATGGCTGAACCAGATGTTCATTGAAAGTTGTTTTTTCAGTCTGTTTTCACTACAACAAAAATCATAAAATTCCTTTCATTGCACTTTGAAGTTCCCTTTGAGATGAGCCCTGCATAGTGTTGCCACAATGGTTAAGGTAATTACTTCACATGAACAAAGTAAAAGGTTCAAACCTGACCTCTGGCCAATGCCTGTACGGAGCTTCCATATTCTCTCTGTGCCTCTGTGGGGTTCCTCCCACCTCACAAAAACATGATGCCAATTTCCATCTCAATCCCTCCCAAGAATGGAATTGTGGGCCACAGAACAGACTCTAGATAGTTCCTATAAGGGGAGTATGTATAGACCAACTGTGCTGGTCATCAGCTGCGGTATGCAGAATCCTTTAGATAGGAGAACATGGAGCACCGACAGCATTTTGTGTCAGTGCTAGCCGCTCAATGGTGTAAAAGTTGGCTCTAGGTAATTTGGTCACATGGACTAATGTTGTTAAAAGTGGGCGTAAGTATTTGTCAGTGATAAATGGTGGGTTGAGAACCTGGTGTACTCTAACTTATGACAGGGATGCATGCTAAAGGTTGGAAGAGTCTATGTGCCCCTATTGGACTTGCTTCCCCCCCCAATAAAATGCAGCAGCCATGGGCCAATAAGCTGCTGGCTTACTTCTGTCTAGTTGCTTGGGTTAACTGGAATAGCTATGTTGAGAGAAAGCTGGACATAAAAACAATCCGTCTGCTAAACGTGAACTAAGGATCACTACACACAATATAGGTTCATTGACAGTATGGAGCTTAGATGCAGATGACATGATGATAAGGAGGATGGTGGGCATTCTCTGTATCCTGGGGACAAGATGGAAGGGCAGTGTAACAAAGCCACTTGGCTTTGGATCCAGAGACTACTACTCAGGAGGACGACAAAATAGAAATATTGTGGGAATCGTGGTGAGGGAGTGGCTTCTTAAGACAGGGATATCAGAATTGATAGACTCCATTGTAAGGATAAAACACTATTAATTTTTTAAACACCTTCATTAAGTTAACACTTAAGATGTAGGCACATATAATAAAAACAAACCATATTAACATTTTTTTCCATTTGCATGCATTATGCATTGCATATGTTTTCTTTCTTTATAACTATCATAAGTCCAACATAAATTGCTCAATCTCTGCCTTCCCTTAAACCTAAGTCCTCCTCCTGAGTACTATTCTGCTTGTATTGTTCTTACAAGTAACATTTTTTTCTATATAGTTTGCTTCTTCTGTGTTCTAAAGATCCCTCTTCCAGTTCTTTTATCTCTTTTACAATCTTCATTTCATGAAATACTGTCAGCTTAGACACTGATTTCCATTCTCAAGAAATTGTTTTTTTTTGGCAGCCAATAGAATTAAACTTAATAAGGGTTTTCTAGTTCTAGGCAGTTCAGATCCTGTGTCCCAGATCAAAATAATCATTTCCATAGTTAACAGCCATTTGCTCTCACAAGATTTCTAACAGAGTACTATGTAGGGAATTTTTAAAATCTGCCAACTGACTACATTCCCTAAACAGTTGTTAGTTACCTCTTTCTTCTCTATCACACCTCCAGCATTTCTTTACCTGAGGAAAAATTATTTGAAATTGCTTGGTGTATAAATATACTTATGCAAATATTTATAAGCAAAAATCCTAAACCTTCTTGACTTTAGTGCATACTTTGGAACCATACATATGTCCTCCCATTGTTCCCATGTAAATTGCTTTTCCAGTGTGTCTTCCCAATCTCTTCTAACTTCCTCTGACTGATTCTTCCCCAGGATTAAATAAACTCTGAGTAGGCTTCGCGCAGAGCCTACATGAAGTTTACATGTTTGCGCTACTGTGTGAGGCGAGCAGTAGGGCACAATGTATATTAATTATGTGTGATGCACCATAGCTAGGTTTTGTGGCTGGCAACAGTGCTGCTGGCCTGAAAACCATGTAAGTGAACACAGATATAAATTCTGTGTAAAGCAGAACGTCTATGGTTCGCATATATGTGCGGAATGCCACAGTGATCACCAGAGCTTCACAAATAGCTATCAGTCTGTTAGTGCAACACATCCGCACAAAGACCAACATAACAAGGGGACAAAGAAAACAGAAAAAGAAACATATTTGACATAGATGTCACATAGAAATGTGTTAGAATGAAACACTCTCAACCTCTGACACCAAGAAATCTGGAAAAATCCATAAATAATGGGGGGACAATGGGCCAAAAATAGGGACAGATTTTTAATATTGCTCTTCCAAACTTAGAAAGTAAATAGAATAATAGGTTGTACAGTAGCTTGTGCTTTCTGAAGAGCATAATGTTTTAAACTCAAATGTCTGTTGTCAGTTTCTGACTTCAATCTGCAATAATATGCCATTGATTTACCAGAAAACCAAAATGTTCTGAGGAAAAGATCAAAAATATTTGACAAAAACTAGACATTATGCACAAATCAGGATATTTGGGAGGTATGAATTCAAATGTATGTAGTATTGATTCATATCAGTTGTGAGATCATTCCAGTCATATGGCAGAAAGCCACAAATCTGATAAGGAACACATATGAACATCCTGGGAATATCTGGGCAGTTGAGAGGAATGAATGCAAAGTATATAGTCCAAACACAGTACATGATAGTGTACCTACAGTGCAGAGTATTGTGATATCCCATTCCTGCCACTGTGTACTAAAGCTGTGTAAATGATCTGTAACAGGACATGTACTGCCATGTAAAATGAACACTGTCATGAATAATATACATGCTATTAATGTTGCCAAACACCTATGTATGTAGTGTGTGCATCAGCAGAACTGGTAGCACACATTCAACTGGTGTAACAACTTGACTGGTGTTCCGCACCATCAGACACTCATGTATATTCCACAAGAAGACTACCTAGGTATGGCCAATAAGTTGTGTGACAGCTCACTGTGACAAAGGCTGTACACTTCAGTTGCACATCACTAGAAGATGTGTCAGGAGGTACATGAAGAAGGGTGCATTGTACTCAGTTATTGATGTGATGAAGGCTGGGAATGATGAAGGTATTATGGCCTCTGATGTGTATGTCATTCACATACCCAGTACTTGTGATACATTCAATGAAGTAGTCAGCACTGTGACCACATGCTGGTGGATTTACCACTTACTCTCTACCCCAGAACACAGATCACATACCTATCGGTCTGATTATAGTGTGTGATGTCTACATTATACTTGGGAGGTGTGTTTGTTTCCTGAATTAACAAATCCTCCCATGTTTCTTGTCAATGCAGGTGTTGCCATGTCTTTGGCAGCCGTTTTTGGTATGTATTGATATGGTCTGTATGGGTATATATCAGAAGTTCGAACACTTATAAGTTTGAATGCCGAAACCTCGAACTTGGAAGTCTGAAGACTGAAAATAACGAAGCTGCAGAACATCTAATTCTTTCCCAGGGAAAGAATTCAGTGGGCCATTTCCACGGCTTTGCTATTTCTTCCACTGTGGTGCGATCTCAGAGTTGGTATATTTAAGTAGGGGGGATGTGAGGGACACAGCCCCTCACATTGGGGGGTGTGGGGGCAAAGACCCCACATTAGAAACAGTTTGTAGTGTTCATGTGTTTCACATTTTGTTCTGGGACAGTGATTTTTTTCCCTGGGAAAAAAAAATCGCTGTTCTCAGTGTTCAGAGTATTCACTTTTTGAGGTTTTGGGTTTGATATTTTCATAGTCGAAGTTTTGACACTTCGACTATGTGATATAGACCCATCTGTATTATACTAATGTCACAGCTGGAGTCAATGATTGCTCACAATCTGTAGTCCTTCATGCAGCTGTGTGGACACAGCATATGTATGTCATCTGTGATGTCCATCACTTAACTAATGGAGAGGAAAAGGCCTAGCAGACAGCCCTGATGTATGGACCTCATCAGTGGACCTGAGATATAGGTCACACCACACATTTCAACAGAGTGAGATGCCATGTATGTGATACACCTGTCTACACATTTGGTGATATAGATGTTCATGGCCACATATGACAGTGTTGAGTGAATACCTCAGTGTGGATTTGTATCGAATGCTTTGACCCAGTCAAGTTCCACAGGATAATACTGTTGTCGTCATGCATGTCCTCAATTACCTATTTGATGACATCTATGAAATGTAACAGACGATGTAGCATTAACAAGTCTCACAGGTCTGTTGCACACAGCCAGAATATTACTAGTGTACATGTAGAAGAGGTCTATGATCACATGTCGATCCACCTTACAGTTAAGGAGAGTCAGGATGTCTGTATATATGCTTGCCTCAGGTGCTGTCTCTCTACTCAGATGGATGCATGTTGATGTACACCCTTGTTTGGGAATATAGCCCATGTGGAGGGTGTGATGAAGTGTGTATTCCACCATATCAGGAAGGTGTATATGCTGAGTTATGCACTAGGCAACCTTTGATGTTGTCACAGGCAACTGCTTCCATGTGATAAGCCTGGAGGAAGGTAAGACAGTGCATACTGCCTATCGTGATTTGGCCTAGGGTTTTGACACAATCCCCCATGCAGGTATCATTGAGAAACCCTTCCAACTGGGGATTAAACCTTACATCATAAGATGGGTAACTAAATGGGTCACATACTGTGAAAGTTGGTGAATTAACCTGTACCAGTAGAGCTGTCGCCATTGGCAGATCTGAGGGATCTGTGCTTGGCCCTTCGCTGTTTGGACTCTATTTCTCGACAGTTGAGGCTAAAGTATATAGCCATTGCCTTAACAAGCTTACTGATTCCTGCATATTGGTCCTGCTATGCTGAGACCCAGTGATGCCAGCACTGGGAACACATGTAGATTGCAGTTTGACCTACAATCACCAAGTGTCTGTACTGGCAATGAAAGCCTATGTTGTGCACATCATATATCACACCATTATATGCAGATCTTAGGACTGTATGAGAGCACTGTAGTCAAATCACATCAGACCAGTAATAGAGTACAATGGTCTCTTCTGCATGTAGCTCACCAGACACATGCAGCAGTCAAGAGACCACAGGGCTTTCTCAGCAAGATAACAAAGGGCCGTGTCACTGTAATCTGACCAGTATAGGATGAGGAGACATCTTCCTGCTTTCAAGCCAGTGTCTGACTCTGCCCTTGTGGGAGTACTGCTTATCAAAAAATCTGATATAGCTGATGACATTAGGAGTGTCTGTTGAAGAGAATATGGTAATAACAGTGTCCCACATGCTGGTGTAAAATGCTCTCTGTAGTGTCAAGCATGAGCTCTCACACACACACACACACACACACACACACACACACACACACACACACACACACACACACACACACACACACACTTGACTGCAGTGAGAATATAACCCTACCTGTCTAACTACACAGACTACAAAACTCAGTACTTTACATAAGCTCAACAGCACAAGTCTTATTTTTACAAGACTGCAGATGAAATTATAGTAGATGACATCAGCAGGCCATGTGGGGGACAAGGCTTTGGGTGGGCTATATTAAATGGATGTTAAAAATATCCAAACAAACAGCAGCAGGGTCACCACGACAAAAAACATAAATAATTTATTAATAACAGGATAAGCTCTTTCAGAAAACAATTTCATCAGCTCCTACCATTAACTGACATGCATATAACTATATATACTACTTTTAAATGTCATAAGCCAATCAGCAGAACTCAAATGGTCCATGCAATTTCTTGGTGAATCACAAAACAGCAGATGTCATTTCCTGATATATCATAATCCATTCTCAAAACAAATAAAATACGCATATGAGAAAACACATACTAAAATATATATAAAATATAAAAGCATATAAAGGACATAACCATAACACATAAAAAATGTATAACATTTCAAAAATGTGTTTATCATAACCAGATCAGTCTTCAAGCTTTCAGCACAGGTTTTAAAGGAATAAAAGCATTTAAACCTGGCAGAATGTGCACACACAGTTCTGCTATCCAATATGTTTCCCTTACCTCAGTGGCATTTTACAAATCTCCACCCCTATTATTATTGTTGATGGTATCTATAGCCATAAAGGAAAAGCTATGATCAGAATAAAGTGCTACATGCTGAAACAAAGCATTGTGCTCTAAACTGTTATGTATGACATACTGATGTTGCAAAATTCATTGTTTAAACATCTGGTTCATTTTACCTACATAAAAACAAGTGCAATGGTTGCACTTAGCAATATATATCACAATTCTATTAGTGCATGTAGCATATCCTTTATAAAAATAAACCTTATGTGTATTTGGATGTCAAAATTTATTTAAAGTATTTATAAAAGGACATGCTTTGCATCTTTTACAAGGGTAAGTACCTTTCTTTTCTGATGGAAATCTAAAACTATGTATATTAGTTGGTCTGTAACATAATAGGTCTTTCAAGTTACTGTTCCTCTTATAACTGAAGCGATGTACAGAGCCAACTATATTCCCTATTTGTTAATCCACTAAAGGCATTTTCCAATTATTATGTATAATGTTACAAATATATCTACTGTCACTATTAAATCTGTGTGAGACTCTGACATAAGAGGGGCTAAAAGCTCCCCCATTTTTTTTGATTGTTGGCATGCCCAACAGAGAACCATGTTTTTTCCCTTATTCCTGTGTAAAACATTTAGATTTCCAGTGCCTGCATGTATCTCCTTTTCCTTATAACTATGCTCTATCAAATTCTGGACAGTTTTGTCTTTCTGTGACAGAAAATTTTATTCACTACTACATAATCTAGAAGTTCTTAGAATTTGGGTCTTGACCACGTTTTGAAAAACATGTGCAGGGTTCATGCTGTCTCTAACAAGCAAGGTATTCCTCCAGCTAGATTTGCGAAATAATGATGTGGTCAGCCTGCCTTCAGCATCTAGTTCTAAATTCACATCTAAAAATTCAATACATTTCATGTCTACATGTGAAGTAAAACACAAAATAATCTGTGCTAGACTCCAAATATGTTATAAAGTCATGCAGCTGTTGTTCACTACATCCCCACAAAAGGACCAAGTCATCAACAAATCTGCAGTAAAATAACACCTGCTCATACCATGGATTATTAGCATTTATTAGAAATTCATGCTCTCTCTCTCTGCCAAGACCAATTTCGCATAACTGTTAGTGCAGGGTGTTCCCATGGCAACACCCCTGTGCTAATGGTATATCACATCATTAAAACAAAAGACATTATTATGCAGAATAATCATCAGCAAATGATAATACATGTCATAACATCCTTCTCTAAAAAAGAGAACCTCTCATTATAATGACAAAGTCCAAACCAATATCATTAGGAATAATGGTAAATAAGCTCACAATGTCCAGTGTTTGCAAAATGTAGGAGGTATCAATCATCAAGTTGTTCTGAAACTCATACAGTTGCTCAAAAAATGTGTTGTGTCTTTGAGTACTATAGAAGTAGAATTGGTCAGGGGTCTCAATTGCTGCTCGACCCAAATAGACAAGAGTTCAGTCACCCAACCACCACCAGCTACTATGGGTCTTAGGGGGTGGTTTCAGGAATTTTTGTGAATCTTAGGTAGTCCTGTGATGCTAGGTAACTTTGGATGTATCACACCAAAACATTCATAAAGCTCAGCGGAAATAATATTGGACATAAAAAGATCATGCAACTTTTTGTTCACATCACTTATGAGCTTATTCAGCTCAGATCTGTTCAAGGTGGTGTATGCTGTTGTGATGCCTGTGCACTGGCCCAGCAATCAAGGAGCCTCAATCCTCACCACGAACAACAGTGAGGGGCATCCACATTGGGAAGGATAACAAATACACACACACAGTAAAGTACAATTTCCCTTAAGAGCACACAGAGATCACAATCAGTCTGGGTCTGGTTTCTCCCTTTCTCTCCATATCCACAATAAGACTACCCACTGACACAGCTATAAGGTCCAGATCTCAGCCTATTGGTCAAGCCAAAACCTCCAGCACCCTCTCTATCTAACCAGTGCTTCATGTCCCTGCCCAAGTAGCTGACACACACTTTGAGATATGAATTATATAGAAACTTACAGGCACTCCTAGGGAAAGCTAGCACAGGTTCTCCAGCTATACCCCTTCTGCCCAGACTATACAGTAGTACCACTTGCCACCAACCACTAATATCAGCTACTAATAAGGCCCTTATCAAAGGGTGCCCAATTATTACTGTGCAATATTATTATCCAAATGTTAAGTGTGACCAGAACTTTTTAAGGCTTATTGGAGTGGCTTGGCCAGTATCACTATATACATGCAATGTACTCTAGAGCTTCTATTATCTCTACACAAAACAGCCATAGTTGAAAGGTTTTAAAAAATATTTAATAATAAATAAAAAACACAAGACAATACTTCTTACTACTCAGTGCTAGTCAAGAGTTCAGAGATCACAGGAAAATGCTTAAAATAATACAGAAGAATAGTTCTCACATCAATACATAAAACAACTAATCTAATCTTCCTATTCCCTAGCTATTTCTAAAAGAGATACTAAAGTATAAGATCCTACTTACATACAGAGTACAGGCAGAGTGCTGGTGAGTTGGATGTTCTCAAGACAAATGCAAAATACTCTCTCTCTGTCTCAGACAAAGTCCTTTAAATTGATAATACATCCTGCTGACTCATTTTAGATTACATCATTCTTAACAATTCTCTGGTTTCCCAGGCTAACAGAAGCTCTACATTAACATTTCTTAGTAAGCTTGCACATGGTCAGGAAACTACAGCAATTAAAGACATTATATATGTAAAATCTAGCAATTAACTCTAGTCTCAAAACAAAAGAAAGAATCTGCTGGTTCAGACACCATGGCTCCAAGCCCTGAGATCTAAAACAGTCATAAAATGTTTGACTTATCAGCTTTCTTAAAGCAGAGTGCACTGTTGTACATTTTTTCAGTTATCCAATACAGTCTTTTCACATTTAAGAGAACAAGCCTGTGGCTTATATTAATATTTACAAATGACAAAATTATCTACAAAATTCTATCTATCTAGCTAAGCTGGCAGCCTTCACATATCTTCGCAGCTGCATCTGTATGTAACATCAAGAGCATATCAGAAATATATTTCGGAGTATCAAAAACCACCATACCCCTCCTTTGTCTGCTGGTTTCACAGTAATATCCTTATTATGTATTAAATAATTTAAGGCTTCTCGCTCATGTAATGACAAGTTAAAGTGTCCAGCTCTGCGTGAATTAGTAAGTACTTCCTCAATCTCTCTCTCACATACAGCCAAAAAAGTTTCTATAACTGGATGGCTGCTGGGCATATAAGTACTAGGTTCCTTGGGCAAAAGCAAAGGATTATTAGCTGCAGTATTTCCAAACTGAATACATAGGGCAACAGTTCTTGCAAATAGACTTAAATTAGTTACATCATCAGTCAGTCTAGTTGATTTTATAGGAACAGATGATAAACCTTTTTTTTATACTCGTAACTATAACTGAGTCAATGTCTTACTAGATAAATTAAAAAACTAAATCAGTACCTCTTAGTGCAGGCTGTTCGTCAACAGCTTCCTTCTCTTCCTTCCGTAATATGTGGGATTCTCCCTCACATTTCATGGAGTTGTCATCTTTACCTGCACAGTTAGCTGGGGAACTAGTGGAAAAAATGTGGGAAGCTAGTGAACATAACAGTTGCATGACTTTATAACATATTTGGAGTCTACCACAGATTTTTTGCATTTTACTTCACATGTAGACATGAAATGTATTGAATTTTTAGAAGTGAAGTTAGAATTAGATGCTGAAGGAAGGCTGACTGTGTCATTATTTCACAAATCTAGCTGGAGGTATACCTTGCTTGTTAGAGACAGCATGCACCCTGCACATGTTTTTCAAAACGTGGTCAAGAACCAAATTCTAAGAACTTCTAGATTATGCAGTAGTGAAGAAACTTTTCTGTCACAGAAAGACAAATCTCTCCAGAATTTGATAGAGCATGGTTATAAGGAAAAGGAGATACATGCAAGCACTGGTGATCTACATGTTTTACGCAAACCAGGGTTTAATGACACTATTTCTATTGCAAGTTACTTAAAACTAAAATCTATGTTTGCAGTTTAATGGTTTGACCATCAGTATATTTCAGTCTTGATGATCAGATTTGTTTTTATTAATTTTATTTTTATTTTTAAAGTTACATACAACAATGTGATTCATTGCATTTTGGTAGTTCAACTGATTATATGTATATGTTTATAGTGAAGGGGGAACCTTTAAGTAAGTTGGTGATTTAATTGGGGGGTAGTCATGTGACATTCTTAATGGTATTTTAGCTGGCTTTGTGAATTATTTGTTATTCTGATGAAGTCCAAACATTTTGTGGACAAAAGGGCTTAATGTAACAATAAATTTTACTGTGTTGCAGTTACTGTGGATGCCTTCTTTCTTTTTTCCTGGTTTTATTTGTGTTTAAACATTTCCAATTTTGAGATGGTGTGTTGTCAGTGAGACAGTTGCCTCCCTCTACTACTGCATGGCTTAATTAACCTATGAGAGATATTCACTATTACACATGAATGGGGGATAGTGTCAAAAGCCTTGTGTAACTCAACATAGGTGGTATGTTCATAGGTTCATAGGTTCATAGAGTAGTACTAGGCTAACTGCCCTTGTGAGCCATTTTAAGCCTAGCTAATTATCGCCTGTGAGATTCAAACCCTGTACCTTGTGTTTGTAAGGCAAACACCTTAACCATTAGGCCACCCTCCCAATCTCTCATCCAGGTATTTGGAGTCAGTAACCAAGAAGTCCATAAGTGTCAATAAGCAAGATCTACCATTGACAAAAACAAAATGGGTAGGGACAAATATGTTGAAGGTCACCTATGTCCTTGCAGATATGGTCCATGCTGATTCCTTTCCTCGCCTTGCAGATAAGGCAATTTAGGTGTATGGGTCAATAGTTCTAGTTCTGTATATTACCAGACTGATGTGCATTGCATAGCAGGCAATATATGATATTACATTTTGTAGTGTGGTTGATATATGTATGGAAAAAGTACTGAGACTCCATGGTTATTGTGCTTAAGAGGTGTCAGCACATGGATGTATTGTAAATATGTGACATATTGTTAGACAGGGCCCTCAGTTTGTAATGTTTCCATATGTAATTTCATGTTATACACAGGAAATGGATAGAAAACAGCAGCAATGTAACATATTATGTGCATTTCCATAGATAAAGGAGCAGTGGGTTTGCACAATGCTTAGTAAAGTGCATATACATGTGAGATACATGTTTGCATGTAGCTAAGCTGTGCACAACTGCAAGCTGCATTGCTAAAGTCTGACAGTTAGTATTGAGTCTAGGAAAATCATCTGCTGCTGAACTGACTCTGTGGCAGCATGTGTTAATGCATTAACACATTCCTTTTTTGAGTCAGTTGGTACTGGGTTTGAATGCAGGTGTATGTCATACTTCAGTCATAATGCAATGACATGAGTTGTTTATACAAGATGTGTTGCTCTGTGCAGGCATAGTGCAGTGGCATTGTATGGAAGTAACTACACCTATTTTCCGCTGCTCACCGTTGGTGCTTGATGCACACCTCTACACAAACATGGAGCCCAAAAAGTGAAGGGATCCATTGCTTTTTCAGCTACATATGTGTGGTGTGTGTGATTCTATTTTTTGACCAGATTAAAGGTGTGAACATTGGGTATGAAGGAAAGTGATGAAATGGGGAGCGAGTGGGGGAGAACAAAGGAAAAGCAGCACAGGAGGTAGGAAAAACCATAGCTATCCATTTCTTTAACAGTGTAAACTGAACATACGTGGAAAGTATTACCTGAATTCGGACTGTCACCTCCAGTGAGAGATGGCTGACCACAACACAATCATGTTGTATAGCCAATTGGACTAAATAAAGTATGTTAAGCAGATACATGTGAAATGGAGAGCTATGTATGGGCTTCTTTTTTTTTTTGTGAGAGAGGTACCCATTTATTTTTTTATTTCAGAGACAGAGAAATGTTGGGTAAGGGACGTAAGTATGTCTGGATCAGATAAGTTGGGTAATTGAGGAAGCAATTGCAGAAAGAAAAGACAAGAAAAGAGACAGGGATGGTGATGGACAGAAAAGGTTAGGGGACACCATGATTGGGGTGAGGGTGTTGACATCCCGGATGCATGGTCATCAAACTGGATGACAGTGAGAATCCAGTCATCACCCACTGGGCTTTCATCATTGTCATCTCACTCCACCACTGGCTGGAGTACTTGATGTCTCCTTATCCTCCTCCTATTCCTGTGCAAAATAAGGGAAAGAAGCCTCTCCAGCTGGTGTGAACCAACAGTTTTGCACACAACCCTATGCATCATCCCTGGCAAATCAATGTAGTGATAAAATTACCACCTCTGCCACTGCTCTTGGAGTGCACCACTGCACCAGCCTCCAGGATAGGATGACAAGAGTGGGCAGGTAGTGCAGGGGCAGCAGAGGTGGCATTGCCATGTTGGCTACCAGATGTGCTGGGCATCGGTGCTGGAGCTGGTGGAGGTGGGGCAGCTGGATCCTGTGGGACAGACCTATTCCATGTGCTGTGTAGCATTTAGTGATGTGGTACACATGAATGACATGGACATATTTCAATGACACATAATAAAATTTAAAAAAAGTAAACAAAACAGAAAATAAAATAATATGAAATAAAAATTATTTTTTTGCAATAAAATGAAATAAAATAAAAATAAAAAATATTCATAAAATAAAATTAAATTAATGACACAAATATTTTATAAATAATATGAAATAAAATAAAAATAAAATAAAAGAAAGAGATAAAGGTTGGGATGAGAAAAAAAGAGATAAGATTAGTACCTTCATATGTCACGTACAATGCATTAATACAATTACTTGAGTCAATTAATTTCATTTTTACATTTAAGATTACACACTATAATACAGATTGCAGCAAGTAATTCTTGACGTGATTATATTGCACATATGTGTGTTCCAATTATACAGATTACAGTTTACAGCAAGGCATTTGTGCCACTGGTATAGAGGTTTTAATGTAATTTCAATATTATTGAAGGATTAATAGTATTGTATAGTTGGGAAGGGTAGTATTTGAACACACAACCTCTGACTAAAGTCTAATATTGCACCCTTGGTTTGTGATGTAGACTAATGCATGCATACTTACTTTTACAGTTGAGCTATGCATGCTTAATGGGATACAACTCTATAAAATACCAAAAAAGCTATCTTTAACTTTTAATGCCACAATAAAAATACTCTTCTGCTGCATACATACCGTATGCTTCCCTTATCCTTGGCAATCTAGCACCATGAGTTTGGACACTGCATGCACAGTCACTGGGACCTGTGGAAAAACAGAACAGAACAAAACACCATTATGAATACCAGTCTTACCTATATTCAGCTCTCTATGTCTTACAAGTATTTTCTGTAGCTGATATTTACACAGGTGGGATGTCCTCAGTCCTAAATTCCTCAATCCAGTGGTTGAATGTATCCATCTTTCTCCTCTGTAGGTCATTATAATAATGCCTACATTGCACTCCAGTGCATGGGATACCCGTGGCACTGGTTACAGCCAGACTAAACTATCCCAAGCCTCTAACCTATACTGGGAGCCAGAATAGCCCCCATGCAGAAACCTGTTGCTGTGGTTCTTAACCAGGAGGCCAATAAAAATCTTGGACTCCTGAACACCCTACCTCTGTGTCCCAAACCTGGCCCCTTCCCCACAAATAGTTGCCATGTCTGCCATGGATCTAGAGCAATGAAGACTGAACATTTCCCACCAGTTCCAATTATTGCATTTACTGGCAGTGTACATACTGTTTGAAATGTTGCACTCTGCTTACGATTATGCAAACATGTTGCTCTGCAGTGTGCATCCCCAAGCAATGTGTTTGTGTGATGGTAAGTACAGAGCAGCAGTGAGGCATTACATAATTGCAATTACAATTCCAAGGTTATCAGATGTACAGATAGTTGTGTATGTCTGTTAGACAAATGTAAAGGCCGTGCCAGTTCAGACAACAGAATTATACTTACAGGAATATAGTATACAGTATACCCACAGTCATACACCTGATAATAAATGTTCATAGGTTCATAGGTAGGTACTAGGCTATTGGCCCTGGGGCCTATACAAGCCCAGCCAAAAAGGTACCCTGGCTTTTGCCACCGAAGAAAATTATTTTCCTGTGCCACTGTCAAGCAGAGCCACAGAGGTGATCCCTGGGGTGAATTTCCTAGTTCCCATTCAATCATCAAGATTTTTCTTGAAGAGTGCTAATGAGGAGCTTTGTTTGATATAGATAGGTAGTTTATTCCAGAGTATGGGAAGTCTCTGGGACAGGAATCTATCCCTCTGGCATGTTCTGTTTATTGTTTTGACAAGGTTTAGGTCCCTAGAGCGTGCTGAACCTATCTGCCAAGATGTTGGCAATATCAGTTGGGTCTGTATATTTAGTGCCATTGTGCTGTAACTCAGAGCAGATCTGAGTGTTGCCATTGAGATTCTTGACATAGCTATAGAATGCTTTGTGGTTGTCTTTAGAATCAGTGGCGATTTTGTTTTTGTAACTAGCTTTGGAGGATTTTATCAGGGATCACAGCTTCTACTGAGGCTGATCAGGGAGCTCCTCCACTCGTGGGATTTTATTCTCTTTTGCAACAGCTTCTTCCTTCTGTTGTACAGTTTGTTTATGGCAGGGGACCACCAGATTGGCTTCTTTTTTTGGAGGATAGCGTATTGGTTCTGTTTGGAATAGCACGACCCATGCACTCGTGTAAGTGCTTATAAAGTGCAATTGTGTAGGATTCAGTAGTCATAACTGTATTGTCCATCTGCATGGGTGTCATGAAGTTCACCACTTCTGTCTTAACAAGCACAAAGTTGACTTTGGAGAAATTTTTTACCATGGTTTCCTTAATGGGGGGTGGGGGAAGGATGTGGATATCTAGGGTAATTAGCTTATGGTCTGATCCAACCAATGAGGCGTTGACATCAGGTGTGGAACACCGGTCACCCATGTTGGTAATGACTAGATCTAGGATATTGTTGCCCTTGGTGGGGGTGTGGATAAGTTGATCCAGGGCATTGGAGTTTATGAATTCCAGAAAGCGTTGAGTGAAGGAGTTGGTACATGAGTAGTTTTCCCAGTTAATGGTGGGGTAGTTGAAATCGCCCATTATTAGGGTGTTTGGTTGAACCCTAATATTTTCCAGTACATCAAGAAAAGAGGATTGAGAATCCTGGGGTATGGTGGGTGATTTGTAGCAAGCTACAATTTGGATTGCAGTTTTGCCCAGAGTTAGTTGCACTTTGATAACCTCGGCTGCATTATGCTTAGCAGCTAGCCTGGAGGTGTGGATATCCTTAATGAATATGGACACACCTCCACCTTTGGTGTTCCGGTCCAGGTTACATGGCCAAAAAGTGTGGTATGAGTTATAGCCTGGTAGTGCAGGGGTGCTTTCTGGAGCCTTGAACCAGGTCTCAGTCACTGCACAGATATCAATGTTCTCCATTTTAAGGAGTGTCTCGAGTGAGTGCATTTTGAGATTTAGACTTCTAGCATTAAGTAGCATCACCCTCAGTTTTTGCTTGCCTGTTCCTGTTATGGTGGTGAATTTGTCATTTGAACCTTGGCTAAAAAGGCACTATAGGGGCGGCAAGAACCTTAGCCAGTATCTGGAATCCCAGGGGTGACAGGTGCAGGCCATCTCTGGCAAAGCATCGTGGTCTGTCGACCATGTCATCCAAGGCAGACAGATACTGGATCCCTTTAGAATGGCACCAGAAGCTTAGCCAATTGTTGAAGTCAATCATTTTTTCCTTGTACTGCGGCATCATTCTGGGTGATGGCAGAATGCTACTCAGGGCTAGGGTCATACCTGCCTGGGCTACAAGATCGGAGAGCTCTTCCATGTCTCTTTTCATGTATTCCAGGGAGTTACATCTCAGGTCATTCACACCAACATGGACAATGACAGAGTCATATTTGTACTTGTTGTGGAGTGACCTGAGTGCTTGGGTTATGTGGCGGATCCTGGCACCCGACAGGAAGCTGACAGTAACCTGCTCCTTGTTTAGCCTGAAGAGTGGGATATCAGTGTGCCTGACTATAGAGTCACCTATGACTAATGTGTTGGGTACATTGTTTTGCCTTATTGGCTGTGGTTGAGTGACACACTGAGTCTGCGGGCTATGTGTCATTTGGGTTGTGTTGGGGGTGGAGGTTGCTTGCATTTCTGCTTTGGAGGTCTCTGTTGCTTGAGCAGATTATTATTGAGCGCCTCTGCAAATGTTTTTGTGTTTCTATGTGTGGATTTTGGTGGTGTAGATTTAGTGAGACTATGTGATAAGTGTGGTGTGGTGCAAGTGTTTACCTTCTCCTCTTGACTGTCAAGTTCAGTCTTGATTGGCAAGAGCTTTACCTCCAGTTTGGCTAGATAAGTGCATCTCTCACAGGTTGTAGTGTTGGGTGGTAGAAAGAGAGGGTTGTCTGTGTACATGAGGCACTTTCTACATTGCCCCAAGATGCCCAGATTCATCAGATAGACAGGAGAGAACACTGGGAGCTGACCCTTGGACATGCCTGAATAAAAAACTGTTTTCCTCTAGATAAGTGAGGAAAGTGAGTACAAGAGCTGTTTTTCTCAAAGCAAGTGAGGCAAGTAAGTACCAAAACTGTTTTCCTCTAGGTAATGAGGAAGGTTGAGTGCTGTAGTAATTAGTAGGTTATTTAGTGCTTACAAGTTCTGAACAAGTGCTGATCATGAATAAGCAAATTCAAGTGCTAAAACTAAGAATCTATATCTGGACTAAACTAATTACAGGAAAGGGGAGAAACAAGTGCAAATGTGGGCTTTTAAATCAGAAAGTTGAGAGAGATGGAAAAACTGCCCAAACGGCCAATAACTACAATTTCTGGGCCAGAACCACTCCTTATGTGGCAGATAGGGTACCTAGTGCTTACCACTTCCACTGATAAGCTAGAAGGCTTCCTTCCAACACAAAAAGCTTGGGGAGGCTTAGAAGATTACATACAGTCCTGGATACAGCAAATCTGAATCTGGACTATACTAGTTACAGGAAAGGTATTTTTTTTGTGGCAACAGGTGTAAATGCAGGACTGCCATACACATGGTCCTGGATTTAATTACAGAATATTCCATACACTTTTACTTTTGGTCCGCTTTCCATTATAAATAAATAACTGACACAATACTGCTGTCTCAGTCCTATACATATATCAGCTCTACTATCTCATGCTTTATAAGTGAGCGTGACTATAATGGAAAGTAGAACAAAAGTAAAAGTGTATGGAATATTCTGTAATCAAATCCAGGACCATGTGTATGGCAGTCCTGCAATTACACCTGTTGCCACAAGATGGTTAAAATAACACTTGTCTATCTTTCAGTTCATTGATATTGACTACAATGTCACAACAGTGAAAAAAAGGTTGTACAGCCTGTCCTAGAACCCAGAACCATCTGTACTTCAGCAGTACACTTACACCTGCTACCACAGAAGTAGTTACATGAAATTTCCTATTTTACTAATCATTCTTAAGATCTCACTGTTTACTGCCATGCAACATCACTTAGTGGATTTGTGTGATGTACAATAGCATTAACTGAATGTATGGTTTCTAGTTTTGACTCTCTGGGTCCTGTTTGCTTCCTGGGAGGTCCTGTTGTCCAGTTTGTACACCACCGCACTTCGTGCACATGAGATAAACACAACTAAACCTGGGATTCATTTCCTCAATTCCCACGACTGAGCTAAGCACTGCATCACGCAAACACTGCCCCCCCAAAAATATGAAAAACAAAGACAGAAAAGGAGAAAAAGAAAAAATGGGGCAAGTAATTGATATGATTAAAATCAATGTATGACATACACACAAGGAAATGATGGCTCACATCAGATATTTCTACATAGATCTGCATTTGAGCTCTCACTTCATTGCACTTTCAGAATACAGGATGCATGCCTTAGTCCTCTTTGCCACACAAACAACTTTGCAGCAAAGAATTAAACTCAGGAACAGCATCCATAGTAATATCAAATAATGCAAGTGTTATCATAGGATCATAGGAAGTTACTAGGCTATTAGCCCTGAGGCTCTTACAAGCCTAGACAAGAATTTAGCCCATGTTCCAACAACTCAGCACACTACGCCACTGTCTAGCATGGACATAGATGGAATCCCAGGGGTGTATTTTCTGTTCCCCATCCAGATATCTAGGTTGCACTTAAAAAGATTTAATGAGATACTCTTCTTTATGTGGTAAGGGAGTCTATTCCACAAAAGGGGAAGTCTCTGGGACAGAATTCTGACCCTCCATCAAGTCCTATTGATGTCAGAGACCATGTTGAGGTCTCGCATGCGGGTTACTCGAGTGGAGTTTGACTTGCAGATATGTAGCAGTCCCATCAGAGTGGTGTCTTAAATTGCCTTGTATGCCAGACAGAGGTCACCTCTGAGGAGTCTGTAGGAGACTGAGTAGTGGGATAGGGCTTTTAGCCTACCTATGTAAGGTAGATGCATGAGGCCCTGGATTCTCTGGGTGAGGAATCTCTGTGGTCTCTCCAGCTGCTGCATGTGCTTTATGAGGTACATGCCAAAAGGGGCATAGTATTCAATAATCAGTCGTATAAGGGAAGAATACAGGGATGTTATGACCACCTTGTCCCTGGATGAGATACCCTTATTAATGAGTTGGACTTGTATATTTATTACTTCTGGATATTGTTCAGCTAGTGATCACACAACTTCCCATGATGACATTGTTGTTTTTTTACATTGCTGTGTTTGTTGGCCATTCTTCATTTATCTGACCAGTAATCTGAGACATGCAGTGTGTAAGCCATTATATCATTGGCCTTAAAATGTGTGAGGATATTAAGTGGAAATAATATATGCAGTTGCCAACAAATGAAGGGGAGGTTGAATGTTAATGAACACAACCTGTGATTTGTGTGCTGCTTACTTACATTACCAACCTTACATCTAACATTTTGTAAATCTAACCTGACACATCCAGTGGAAGTAAGACAGCCTGCAGAGCCATTGTGTTTTCCTTCTCCCAACCACTAATCATTCACAGTTGTAATCCATTCAAAAACACTGAGGGAGTGCCTGCTTTATGTTTGCATCTCCCACATGGATCCAAGTATTTGGTATTCAGCAATTCTAATGAGTTCACACCTCATTTGCATATTTACCATGATAACAGCCCTGAATCTACATCATATAAAAAGGCAACTGTGTAGTTAGGCAAACTGATGGTGAGGAGATTTGCTTATTTTGGGAAGACTGCACATACACTATTTCTTCAGGATATACAGTATCTGTATAGAAGAGTACTGAACTTCAGAATGCATGTGTCCGTTCGGTCAGCTACGTACTGCATATGTTGGAATGTATTTGTGAAAAATCTGAAGCAAAAGCTTTTACACTTTTATCTGTATGCATTGTTAGAAATGTACTGATGGGATGGGCATGTTTGTCAAGCCATTTCAGAAGTATACATGATTGCCAATACATGAAAATGGAATGCTGTGTGATAAATATGTGCAAATGTTTCAGGGACAGTTCCTTTGCTAGCACTTTGAGCATTTCAATGATGGCTTGTTAGCAAAATGTGTCATTTTTCCTTTTCTTTTGGGGGGAAAAGATAAGTTACTGCTAGGCACAAACAAGGATATGTTGCTCTTGTTACTGTCCTTGCTTTGCATCCTGCCCATTGTTCATATTTTACATCTGTAGGCTGATGTCTGTTTCTACAGGGGTAATAGTGAGTGGCTACCTTTTCTGTTTTATCTGAAAACAATTATGTTGTCAGTCAGCCACATCATCTGTTGTCAGCCAACATGCTTATGCCTGATCACCTCTCATGCTGGCAGTACTTTCACTGCACCATCAGTAGGTGTGCTGTCCACACTCAGATGTGACAGGCCATGGGGTCATGGTCTTGGGTGACCCCGTGAAGGGAGCTCATCCAGCAAACATTGGTCACATTCAGGTAGCAGCAGTGCATCTGACTGTGGATGTAATTGTGCCAGTGCAACTCCTGGCAGAGCCGGTTCTTGTGGTTGGGGACAACAACAATGAACCACCACCTCTACCATGCATGGCTCATACCTGTCTGACATACCAAGATGTAGAGCCAACACAGAGCTTGGCTGTGTCCATGCAGACTCTCACATACCCCTTTCACCTGGAGGACCCCTACAGATGCACACACAACAGTTACATGGTTCAGCCATGCAGCTTAAACTCACTTTGTCTCACTGGCCATTGGTTGGTTTATCAAGATGTCTGCCTGCTTTGCTTTCTTACTCATATACACTCACCAACATTTTGTATCAGCCTAGGCTTTCTGCCCTCCCTACACAACACCCTGTGCAAGTGATGATAACTGTGCCATATCCCTGTTTTCCATCTTTGCATTCAGGGATACATAAGCTTTGTGTCTGATGCTCAGGGTACATAACTGACTGAAAGTGCTTAGTATATCTGCATTTATGGTGTTGAACTTGTTATTTTACCTTTGACTTATATTGACCTTGGAAAGTTACACAAATAATAGCATCAAACATTTCCCAACTTTATTGTGAATGATCCTGTGAGGGTTGTGAATCAGAAACTGCAATGTATATCATTACTTTCTTACTTCTATCTTTAATGATTTTTCATTACAAATTTATGGTGCTAAACTGGACCATGCTGTGACTCTCACTATTTTTAGGGGTATGACTGTGTGGATCTTTGATGCTTGAGGTCTACTACTTAATAAAGAACACATATAAGTCACACAAGTCTGTACTGTCCCATGTTAAGATTATTACTGTACCAGTCTCCCACTTTTACTTGCTTACAGTACCAATTAGTGTGATACAAGGATATGCCACTCATTCATATTATTATACAATACACTCCAGGTTTGAGACTTACCCTGTAAGTGCAGCAGTTGACATGGTTTTGGTTCAGGACTGACTCTGCATGATACAAGCCGTACATACATAGTCAATATATGGGGAGGTAAAGGTTGTGTGAGTTGCCTGGCATCAATGTTACTATATATATATATATATATATATATATATATATATATATATATATGTGTGTGTGTGTGTGTGTGTGTGTGTGTGTGTGTGTGTGTGTGTGTGTGTGTGTGTGTGTGTGTGAGTAGCAGGAAGGTTCTAGTCCCTAGTGAGTGTGCTATACATTATTTCTTAGCCAATGCAATGGCATAGTGAAAATACCTACATCTCCCTGCACCCACAGCAGCTGGTGGTTCCCCTTCTGACTCCTCATCTGCCTGTGGTTGTGGTGATGCTGGCATTAGTGGTGGGATGTTTTCCCCTTCCCCTTGTTGATCCTGTTGAAGCTGTTTCCTCAGGATTATGTTATGCAGCATGGCACATACTGCGAATATTTCTGTACATGTCCATGGATTATACTGCAGGGAATCTCCAGATGTATCTAGACACCAGAACCATGACTTCAGCTGTGCAAACACAGGCTCTCTCATATTTTGGTTTGAGCGTGTGCCTCATTATGGCACTCTTCTGTGGGTGTGTGTGCATTCCTGATGGGTGTCATCAGCCATGGTCCAGTGCATATTTTGCATCCCCCAGTAAATGTCCATGTCGCATATTCCCACTAGCAAGCAACTGGTACAGTTGGGAGGTGTGCCAGATATGTGAGTTATGGTGACTGCCAGGGTTGCCAGCACACAATTTCAAGATGATTCCCCTGGCATTACAAATGGATTGCCAGTTGATAGAGCAGTAACCTTTTCTGTTAATGTGCAGCCTACCCTATTTCCTGGATGCTGCCTTCATTTTTATATGTGTGCAATCTATGGCACCCACTTCTTCGGGGTAGTGTGCCACATGTTAGAACTCCTGCATATTTCTGGCAATCTCCTCAGAACTACAGGGAAAATATATGTGGTCACTGGCATTTTGGAGCATAGCACTGAGGAACTGGTGGAGGATCCTGGATGCTGATGATTGTGACACCCCCAGTATTTCCCTTTTGGTCTCTGAAAGGTACCTGTAGCTAAGATTCTAAGGACTACACATACATTTGTATCCACTAGGACAGATTCCCCCCAGTTGGTTCTGGCTCTGAGTTGAGGACAGCAGAGGTTGCAGAGTTCCTGTAGTTTCTCCCTGTCCACCCTGTGGTGCTCTACAATTTCTATATCATGTAGGTTGTGATAAGTTAAACAGGGCCTGAAAACTCTTCTCCTTCTCAGACGAGGCCTATTAGCAGCAGCAGCACTGGCATCAGCCTGTAGCACATACAAATGAATTAAAACACAGCAGCCCCTAACATTCTGTCCATGTACACTCCTTTCCATGACTGTATTCCAAAGGCTTTGGAATTTGCAGGGAAAAACAGTTGGAGTCTACACGGATGCTTTATAGCTTGTTGAATAACTCCACCATGTTGGATTGGTTGATTAGCATACAGTTCAGCTGCTTATACTGTAATTAGCATGACATGGTATTTACCTTGTTTGTGCGGGAGGTGCACATCTCTACACAGGGCTTACTGAATCAAAAGCTGTCTGGTGTGGTGTGGTGCGCACACAGTGGAAAATGACTGTGTAGGGTTTATTGAATCCTGGAGAGTATATTTATAGTGCAATATTTTATATAATCTACTAATTATCCCTTTTACAGCAGTTTCTGTTCTAGACTTAAATAAAAACTCTATCACAGCAGGCCTTTCATTTCAGATTCTCCTATTCCTTTCTCTTTGCCTGTTCTTTGATATCAGTCCCTGGTAAGAAAGACAATCTCTAACTTGCAATCCAAACTTCTTCTTGGTCTCATCCCACTCTATTACCTTTCCTTCTCTAGTTATTTGCTTGCAGTACCTTGGCTCCTTTACCAGTTTTCTACAGTAAATTCCAACCCTCTCTTGCTTATTTATGAGCCTCTACTTGCAGTCATCCATATTGGCAAAATCTCCTTTCTCTATTCCCATGTTGTCTTCTTATAAGTTTATAGGTGTGCACTAAATTGACTACCACAAGGGCGTTTTTAAGCCTAGCCATGCATCCCAAATGTCCGACAAGTTCTAGTACCCTTGATAAATGTAAGCAGGGGCTTGGGAGATGAAACATTTACAAGCAGGGGCCTGGCAGATGTACCATTTGCAGGCTGCCTGTGTCCATGAAAGACATAAGGGTAATGTAATAAGACATACACAGAGCAATTCTCCATGTAGGAATAGTGTTGCAGCCTGAACATGAAATCAGGAGGCCGAGCGATCCAGGAAATAAGGCTGCGGGCATGCACGAGCCTCTCAGCAATGTGCAGGCATGGATGCAATCGCGGAATGGAAATCACCTTATTTGCTTGTGAAAACTATGCAAATGAGGTGATTTTGTGATCCAGGAAGCAGACAGGCATCCATGTAGGAGCCATGTCTGCAGGAGAAATGTAGTAACCTTTCGGTTACTAACAATGGACCGGAATGTAAAAATAAAAAAGGGGCCGTGACAACTCAAATAACAGCATGTATTAGGTGCAGTAGGCATGCCAATGGTCAAAACTATTGCCATTGCCATTTAAAAATGATGCAATCTAAGAAAAATTTAAAGTATTTTTTATCACATATGCCACATTTAAGCTGCATGCAGTGCCGTGCAAACATGCGATTTTGAAAAAAAAAAAAAAAAAAACTAAAATTATAAAATAGCAATGGTAGAGCTATAATGAATTTGCCCATCATACTGGCCAGCATGCAGAGTTATACAATTGCAGGCTATAGTGGTTGCTAAGAACATAGGCTCTGGTGTAGTGCAGTAATTAGGGTATACAGAATTAGGTGTATGTAAATGAGCTGAGTTTATTGAATAGGTAAAAAGGCCACCATGTCCGCAGGTACCTAACTGTGTAAGGGCTAGAATGTGGTAGTGTAGGCAGAAGAGGTAGTTGACATGAAAAGGGGATGTGTCACAGTTTGTGTAAACACATTGGAGCTCAGCGGCTCCTGTTTACACTCAGCTAAGCACAGCTAAGCGGGGGGGGGGTCTGAGGCTTCTAAGCTGTGCGTATCTGGTTAAAGAAAATGCTTGTGTGCAGGGGAGGGTGAAATCTGCTTAGAAATGTTTACAGTGAAGCTGCGGGGCTTAGAAGTGGAGGAAATAGAAAAAAAATAATAAAAGGAAACAGCTAAGAAAAGCCAATCAACTATAAATGACTAATAAGCCCTCTGCCATTCACACTGGCCCATTCAAACCCCTAAATAATGTAGCTGGCAGGTGGAATGTATCACAGTCAGCCAATCACACAGGCTGCATACCAGTATAAAGTATGCAGACACCCTTCAACCTGATCTTTCCACATACTCTGCACTATTGGGGTACACACTTGGGAATTTTAACTGACAAAATGCTAGGGGATGCTGCTACTTTGCTACATCTCTATGTGCTACAGGCTGAGGTCAGTGATGATGATGATGCTGATAACCAGCCCAGACTGAGGATGAGAAGAATGTTCAGACCCAGGGTAACCTTTGAAGGGCTACATGAACTGGAGATAGTAGAGTGCTAAAGGGTGGACAGGGACATACTTCAGCAACTCACTGAGCTCTGCCACCCTCACCTCAGACCCAGAGCCAACAGAGGGGAACTCATCCCAGTGGAAACAAAGTATGCATAGCCTTAAGAATGCTAGCTACAGGTACTTTCCAAAGACCTACTGGGGACATCATGGGGGTCACGCAGGCATCTGCATCCAGGGTACTCCACCAGTTCATGGATGTCATGCTAACACATGCCAGTGAGCACATTTATTTCCCCAACACTGCTGAGGAGAGGACCAGCAATATGCAACTATTCCACCATGTAGCACACTACCCATAGGTACTGGGTGCCATAGACTGCACCCATATCCACATCAAAGCACCACCTGATGAGGAGGGTAGAATCTATGTCAACCACAAGGGGTATCTTTCCATCAACTGCCAGGTCCTGTGCAATGCCCAGGGCATTATCATCAATGTGTATGCTGGCAGCCCTGGCAGTTATCACAACTCCCAGATCTGGCATGCATCACAGCTCTACCAGGCATTTGCCAGGGGAGACATCCCATACGACCATCTGTTGGGGGATGCTGGCTATGCATTGGAACTGTGGATGATGAAGTCCATCGGTATTGCACACACACCCACTGAAGAATGCCATAATGAGGCACACGCACAAACTAGGAAGATTGTAGAGCATGTGTTTGGGCTGCTGAAGTCACGGTTCTGCTGTCTTGTCATATCCGGTGGAGCCCTGCAGTACTCTCCTGTCACATGAGCACACATGTTCATCGTATCTGCCATACTATACAATATGATTCTGCAGAAACAGCTGTGGCAGGAGCATCCCAGGGAAGGGACACACAGCCCTCTACCATTGCCAAGGTCCCCACAGCACAGGGGGACTTGGAGGAGGAACCCCCTAAGCCTGTCCCCGTAGGCAGATCTAGGCATGCCCAGCATGCCCTGGCCTCGGCAAAGAGATAATGCATAGCACATACACTGACACCTTAGGGACCCAGGGACTGACACCTCACTCTGACTGTCACACACAGTAAAAAGGATGCCACACACATCACACTACCAGTACCATATCATGTATAGGCTGTGTACTGCGTGAATCTGACAGAGTCAACCCTGAAACACTGTCCTCACAAGTGCTGCAGGCACAAGTTATGTCACTCTTCTTAACAACAAATGAATGGAGTAGTAGACTGTTGTAGCACATCTATGGTATTGCTGCATGTATGTAAGGGAATGGAGTGGGATACTAGGATAGCAGCATACAACTGACAGATATGTGGGAAAACAGAACCCCCTGCTGAATACTGTCTTCCCCAGAATATGCAGTAGGCTCCAAGCCACACAAACCCACTGTAATATGTGAGGGACTTACAAATAGCGGGCTCATAGGACAGATGCATGCATGTCAATGTTGGAGTCCCCTACATACCTCCCAACTTTGTAGAGCAAGTCATCTGGACAAAGACAAAAAGAAATGTGGGGCAAAGGCCCAAATACAAGTACAGGGTTTAAGTAGTGCTCCTACAAACTTAGAAAGTGGATAGAATAAACAGCAAATAAAACACAGTGCAGCAACCAGGGCAAACAGCATAAAACAAAGAGGCTCCTTAAAAAATCTCTATTTAATAAAACAAAATTGTAAAAGGATAAGTGCTTTCACATATCATGCATCATCAGATCCTAATAGACAAAAAGTAGAACAATCTATTTACAAATAGGACATCCAATCACAAAATTCAAACAATTAATGAATGCAATGGTCTAGATTTCAAAGCAGGTTTTAAAGGTATAATATAGTTTAAACCAGGACCAGATCCAAAAGGAATTACCAAGGACGATACCAGGATTCAAGCAGTAGTAAATTTCCTTTAATTAAAACCACAGTAGAAAATAAAATGTTAAGCGCTTTCATCTACGTACAAAGACTTCTTCAGAACAAACAATGAAGAGCTCCTAAACATTTTATACATATAAAAAGCCCGCTCTTTTCCTAAATTGAGATAATTAATCAATTATCTAAAAGGTATAGAACTTGAAAGATACCACTACACGTATTATAAAACACAAATGCACAATAGTAATATTTAGTTGGTTCAAAAGTTCTATAGTGCGTACAGATACTATCAGAAGATGGTACCAAACAATGTTATCCTAAAATATAATCTCAAAATATCAGGAATAACCATATAAAAATCATGAAAATTGTTTTAAAAAATATATTAAAAATTATTGTAAATTGTCCCTGACAGAGCCATAGCCCTGTAACCAGGAACAATAAGATAATGCTCACAGTATTGATAGACCCAGTACACACTTACTAATAATTATAACATGTCTATGTACTGTGAACACCTATGTGCAATCAACTGAGATGGAAGAATAGATGTAAATATTATTTTCTAATAAGAGGCTTAGTTGGAATAACCTCATTTAGACATGGCAGCTTGGCAGAGTTAAGCCTAATCTGCCATTTGATCTCTTTCTCTCCTACCAAAGCTTTCACATTTCCACCTCTAGGGTTAGGAGTAACCATCTCTAGGATAGCAAATTTAAACTCACTACAACTAGGACTACTAACTGTGTGTCGGTATAATGCATTATTCATATCATGTTTCCTCAAACAATAGATATGGTCATAAATTCTATTTTTTAACCTTCTGTCAGTCTTTCCCACGTAAAAGCTTGGGCATGAACTGCATAAAGCCAGATAAATCAAATGCTGTGACTGACAGTTACCATATCTAAATATTACCTTACTGTCAATGTGATTTTGTAAAGTAATATTTTCTGCTTGGAAAATAAAAGGACACATCGAACAGTGTCCACATTTGCTGGTTCCCTTCCTATTTGAATTGCCTTTGTTACTATACAAAGTTTTCAATTCAATAATTCTTTTTATATTCGTTCCAGTTTTATACATGAAACGAGGCCTATTGCATATTTTGTCCTTGATTCCATCGTCACTCATAATAATATTCCAATTGGAATTTATTATTTCTCTCACGTTGTTAGAAAAATTGCCATATTTTAAAATACATGCCTTTCCATATTCACCTTCCATATTAGTTTTCATAATGTTGGGAGGTGATGTCTTTTGGTCATTATTTAAACCTATACCTAATAAAGGAGGGTATTTCTTACCCCATTCCTGTGTAACATAATGGATGACATCCTTGATCATCCGTTGTGGGTATCCTTTGTCTGCAAACAACTGCCCTATGAATTCTAATTCTTTCACCATATTGTCTTTTTGGGAAGTCATACGGGCAGCCCTGATGCACTGTCCCTTAATGATACTGCGTTTTTGAAAGTAGGGATGTGCACTATCAAAATGTAAATATCCATTACTGAAAGTAGTCTTCCTATAGATCTTAGATTGGAAGGTACTGCCATCATTATAAATATACGTGTCGAGATAATTAATTCCCACCCGGTTGTATTGGTAGGTAAAGCTTAAAAAATTGGTGGTTTGATTGATGTATGCAATGAAATTCTTTAATTCATCTTCTTCTCCCCTCCATAAGATGAACAGATCGTCCAGGTATCTGACATAACATAGAAGATGTTCCTTCCACACAGAGTGGAGAACAAATTCTTCCTCCCAGTCTAATAACACAAGGTTGGCGTAGATGGGGGCACAAGCAGCCCCCATAGCTACCCCAGAGACCTGTCTGTAGTACTCACCTTCAAAATATATGAAGTTGTTGTCGAGTGCAATGTCCAAAAACTCGGAAAGGAGAATGATGTCATCATTGCTAAGTCCACTGAATTTATGCAAGCTATTAACAAATCTATCCATACCTTCTCCCTTAGGAATACAAGAAAAAAGATCCTTTATGTCAATGGTGACAAAAAGCATATCAGAGCACCATAGTTCTTGTTTGAATATACCCAGGAATTCCCAAGAGTCCTTCATAATATGTTGTATATGACCATAGATATGTTTAAGTCTATGGTCAATGACCCTTCCAAAAGGGAAAGCCTTACTATGACTGCCTGAGATGATGGGCCTGAAGGGTGGGTCTGAGATGTCTTTGTGGACCTTGGGAATACCCGTGATGGTAGCTAAAATAGGGAATTCAACTCGAAGAAAATTGTAAAGATCCTCATCTATTCTTCCATCAAGTAGAAATTCTTCAAGGTACAAGTCAAGTCTACGATGTGCTATATTGACCTGGCTGATGGAAGAAGCTTCATATTGTACTGAATTATTAAGTAGTTCAAAGATCTTAGAGTTGTACTTTTCCTGATCATATAGTACTATACCACCCCCTTTGTCTGCCGACATTATCCTAATATTGTGATCATATAAACTACTAATAATAGAGTATATTTCACTCTTAGTAGTGTTGTTGTAGTTCATTTGAAACCTATGTTTTTTATACAGGTCATAAATCTGTTGATTAACAACTTTCTCAAATGACACTAGGGTTTGATGCATAGGGGGGTAAAAGTACTTTTCTTTCTCAGCTCTTGAAATGAAGAAGTTGGTCGTGGATTGTCTTTAAAAAAGACACCCAAGTTCAGTTTCTTGAGAAACAGCTTTATTTCAACTAAGGTGTCTGTTAGGTCAAGGGATCTATCAGGAATGAATTTCATGCCCTTAGTGAAGATGTTGAATAATTCTGATTTGATTGTATAAGAACTGTAATTATAAATTCTAACATCCCCTTGGGCATGAATGATATTGTCAATATAAATCTCACTATTGTTAACAGATAGATCTTCCGCCATAAAGACATCTCTTGTGAAAAAATGGGAATCACTTGAGTAAATCAAGCCATGTGTAGCAATAGAATGTTCTGTATGACTATCCTTTGCTAATTTCTGGGCCTGTACCTCTGGTTCTGTGACCGCTTGTTCCGCCCTACAGAATGCCATTTGTACTGTTCCCTCCCTTCTTCTAAAAAATCATTCTGATGAAAATCTTGTTGTAATGTGTCACGCAAGCAAGATGGAACAGTGTCCCTAGCTGTTTCCTTAGTTCTATAGAGTGTCCAACTATACGCAGATCCACTCTCATATTGTTGTAAATCTCTTAAAAATTTTTTGCTCTTTCTGTCAAAAGTTTTTTTACAATTGTTCTCTGCATAGTCAAACTATTTAGCATGCAGTTTTTCCCATTGAGGGAACATTAAGTCACTAATAATAGATTTATTCAGATTTTCAGCTTCGTGTATCAATCCACCAAGTTTACTATCATTACAAGATACTATAAATTCCATAAATTGTTTTCCAAAGCTATTAAACATTTTGTTACAAGTCTTAATATTCTCATAATTTAAATCAACCCCAATCGGTTGTTTAAAAAATCTGAGGCCCATAGGCACAATATCACTATCTATACATTTTCGCAGGTATGAATTATCAACTTGCAAGGTCTTGATTTTATTAAGCTTATTACCAAAACTATATATCATTTCTTTAAGCGTACAATTTTATCCTTCATCATGTTTATACTTGTCATTAATTCTTCTGGACATGTTAAAGTCAAAAGAACATTTGATAAAATTATCAAGATTGACTTTATCGTCACAAACATCCCTCCCCAGCGAGGGTGTGTTAGAACGTACAGTACCTTCATGTAAATTGTAGGGCAGGTTGTTCCGACAATCAGTATTACCATATGTCCTAGTTGGAAGTGTTTGTTTAGGCTTCGCTCCAGAAATTAGATACACATCTTCTTGGTTGTCTCCCGACACAGTGGAGAAATTAAGTATCCTTGTTTGGCTTGCAGCCCCTCTGTTGTCATCATTTCTCAGTGTTTGCCCCAACAGAAATGTAGACACAGGAGTTCTCTGTCCGTTGGGTATGTCATCAAGACTGTCATTGCCCAATGACGTGCGTGGTGAACGTGAGATGGGTAGAATAGGCTGATGTACATTCGGTATTTTACTTCCAGAAGGCGGGGTTAGTAATTCAACAAGACGAGAAATCTCACCCTTGAGTATCGCCATTTCAGAATGAATTTTGTGAAGTTCATCTCTTGAGACAGTGTTAAAATTAGAGTTGATAGACACATCCTGCGAAGAATCCATGACCACGACAGCAAAAGAATAAATGGTTTGTCCCTGGAATCCAACAATAACAAAAACCAAGACCAGATCCAAAAAGAATTACCAAGGACGATACCAGGATTCAAGCAGTAGTAAATTTCCTTTAATTAAAACCACAGTAGAAAATAAAACGTTAAGCGCTTTCATCTACGTACAAAGACTTCTTCAGAGCAAACAATGAAGAGCTCCTAAACATTTTATACATATAAAAAGCCCGCTCTTTTCCTAAATTGAGATAATTAATCAATTATCTAAAAGGTATAAAACTTGAAAGATACCACTACACGTAGTTTAAACCAGGTAACCTATGAGCCTGAAGTTTTGCTATCCATTGCACTTCTAATAACTCTGTTTTGTTGATGATATCCCCCCCTCTAGCAGACTCACTAACAATGCCAATAATAGTAAATTTAAAAGAATGACCCATATTGTCTCTAATGTGTTTATACAAAGCATTCAAACAACTCAATCTTGTAATATGACCCGGGTGCTGCAACACTCGGACTTTCAACCTCTGGTTAGTCTTACCTACATGGAATGAAATACAGTCCATGCAGGTTGCCAAGTAAACAAAATTAACTGACTTACAGTCAGCATGCACCTTAAACTTATATAGCCTATATGTAGATGGGTGAACAAAAGTATTACTGTATGACATAAAATCACATGCCTTGCATGATCTACAGGGAAAAGTACCAAATTTAGTTGAAACCTTACTAGATATACTATAAGGTCTATAACAGAGCTCCCTTTTTAATGTCAGATTATTCCTAAAAATAAAGCTAGGGACCTCACCAACTATCCTCCGAATGGTGTCATCTGAATGTAGAATTGACCAATTACATTAACAACTTCACAGATAGAGTTAATATTACTACTATATTTCAGAGAAAAAACACGCTAGGTCTGTTGTTGATATTATTATGGGGGTACGCCGATTTCCTACATAGGAAAGGTCTACCTGCACTTTGTCTAAGGTCATGGGCCTCTTCAAGTTTCAGAGCTACATCAGCTTCATAATATCCCCTACCTATCAACTCGTCTGCTAAATGGCTCATAGCCTGTAGGAAGTCGCTGTCACATATATGCAATCTAGACATACATAAGAACTGTCCCTTCATGATGTTACTGAATATTGTAGTAGGATGCATACTACTCCTAGCCAACAGGTTATTTTTTGGACATTCCTTTCTGTGTAGCCATGAGTCAATACTGCCATCAGAATTGATGACTATAGTTGTATCTAAAAAATCATTTCTCCCCCTGGACCATTGTATAGTAAATCTGAAACAGGAACTACTATGTTCCAAATAATCAACAAAATCAGACAACAAAGAGTTTGCACCCTCCCATATAGTGAAAATACCATCAACAAAACGCCAGTATTAAATAAGATTTTGCCTATATGCATGATCAGAAAAAACAACCTGCGATTCCCAGTCAGCTAAAACCAAACTGGCATAACTGTTAGCGCTGGGTGTGCCCATGGCAGCTGAAAATACAAAATGTCATCAAAAACAACAACATTATATTTCAAAATCAACTCTATCAAAATATAAATCCATTCAATGCACTGATGTGATAAGCCACTAAAACTATTAAGAAAATTCCTAATACAATCAACGCCATGGGTGTTAGGTATGACATTAAATAACATGTTAATGTCTAAGGTCACCAAAATAAAATTCCTTTCTTGAAAGTTCAAACAGCAGGCACTTTCACCAAAAGTCCATAAAAATTCTTCTGTATCTTTCAATAATGCTGGTGTTTGTGCCAAAAAAGGTTTAAGTTCCTGTTCAACAAATATTGATAAAGGATCTGTCGCCCAGCCCTTACCAGCCACAATTGCTCTTAAAGGTGGTCTCTCCCTCCTTTTATGTATTTTAGGAAGACCATTAATAGAGGGAATAACAGGATGCTCTACAAGCATAAAATCATATTGTTCCTTGTACAATATTTCAGACATTAACAAATCATATAAACAAATGTATTTCCTGTACTAAATGGTTCACCTAATATTTGGCCACAGGTAAATATGTATCACTATCACTCAAGTGTTCCAACATACTTTCAACATATACATTTGTGTCCATCACAACAATTGCACCGCCCTTATCAGCAGGGCATATGCAGATGTCCATGTTGGTTTTAAGTTGTTCAAGTGCTATGAAGTCACCTCTAGTTAAATTATAGAAAAAAAAAACAAAAAACAAAACTTAGAAAAACAAAAAAAAATGAAGCAAAAAATATCACCAAGTGCCAGTTTGTTCCAAATGTTGAGCGCTTTCATATGAAAAATGCAAGTCTTCTTCAGAACACAGTTTAAAATTAAGCTAACTACAGCAATTAAGTCACAACTAAACATTCCACCCCTCAATTAATCCTTAAAACAATACATACACCTAATATAAAATTATACACATATACGCACCTACACACATAAAATCCTTGCCTGTTTTTGAAATCTAGCATCAAAATTCTTACTTACAAATACCCCCATATGTACAAGCCCTTAAGAAAACACAAATTCAGGTTTTAATTTTAAAATACTATTTATAGTAATGGATTCATTTAAACCAGGTTATACAGTGGCATTACTTCTTAGCTGCCAGATCAGTTCTTTATATTCAAGTAAAATTTCATGTGGCCCTCCCCTCGGGTCAAAACTAACTTTTTCTATACAAGGGTGCTTAAAATAATGTGTGGGAAACCTGATAATATGTTTGGCTAATGCATTTTTGTTATCCAGCTTGTGAATATCATATTGATGTTGGTAAATCCTTGTTCTAAACTTGTTCTTGGTTTTACCTACATAAAATGAGGTACATTGTTGGCACAATGCTATATACACCACATTAGTACTGTGACAGTTCATTCTATGTCTAAAATACATGTTCCCCCATCTAGGTATAGACACTTCATCACCTTCCTTGATAAATATACACTGGTTACAGTGTCAACACTTATTCATGCGCCCACCCTGTAAACCCTTCCTACATCTCTTAAGTATGGATTTAAAGCACAGATCCTTTTTGTAAACCACATTTAGTTTGTGCCCAATATTTTCAAGGTACTCTCCATCAGCTCTAAAAATAGTCCAGCTATGGTTAATAATGTTCCTTATGCCATCAAAATGTATGTTATAAGGTAAAATCAATGCATGATGAAAATTGATACTTTCATGTCTGTTACCCCCCTACCATCAGACAGTCACTCCTGGATGTATTCCTAGTAGGGGGACACATCTTCCTTCCTGTCTTTTCTTGGTAACCTGGTTAATAATACTATCGACGAACCATAGGGTTAACCCCTATTCAGCAACATTTCTTTCAAAACTGTTCATTGTTCCACAAAGACTACATCCTCACTAACCATACAGGCTAGCCTTACCATTTGCCCCTTCACTAATGATTTATTTTGATGAACTGGGTGAAATGTTTTGTAGTGCAATATGGCATTCAAATAGGTGGGTTTCCTACAGAGATTAGATTCAAATTTCATCTCCACCCTGTATTTAACAATCAAAACATCAAGATAATGCAGTGTATCTGCATCTACCTCCATAGTATATTGAAGGAAATTAATGCTTGAATTAAGAAATTCGAAAAATTAATTCAACCTTTCTCTACCCGCTACCCAAAAGATGACTATGTCATCCAGGAAGCATCCATAAAATGTTCAACATCTGCTAAACTCTGAGTTAAATATCTGTTCACTCTCCCAGTTGGCCAATACAATATTGGCAAATGTAGAGGCACAAACTGCCCCCATTGCTACCCCTTTTAACTGGTGAAACAATTGATTTTCAAAAATGATATAGTTGTTTCACAATATCATGTCCATAAGTGCCACAATAGTAGAAACTTTCTCCTTATCGACCCTTGGATGTTTGCACAGAAATTCTTGAAACATTTCTAGCCCCTCCTCGTGGGGTATTACAGAACATCCATGGTTACAAATAGCAGTTCTTCAGAGTACATTTAGTTAGAGACCTTGGACAAAAGGTCCCATGAGTCTCTAAATATATAACTACATTCTGACAACAACCCTTTAATGTTCTTTTCCACAAATTTTGCTAAAGGGGGCATCTTAGAGGCTTTTGTTTCAACAATCTGCCTCAATGGAGGATCATTGATGCATTTGTGGGTCTTCAGTATACCAAATATGGTGGGGGTCCTTGGGTGGGACACCTTGAGAAAGTCCAGGTCACTCAAAGTAATTTGATTGTTTAACAACAAGTCTTCCAGCTGTAAGTCAATCCTATGATAGGCAAATTCATTTTGTTACATGAAACTTCCTCATATGTGTCACTGTATAAAATAGTTAACATCTTGTTGACAAATTCATTTGAGTCCATCAGCACAAGTCCCCCACCTTTGTCAGGTTTCATAATCCTGATCTGTGTGAGACCCTTGATCTCTGTTAACAATTTCTCCTCTTGCATAGTCAAATTGTACACATCACAATTGCCCCTATTTTCTTCTATAAACTTCCTGATGTTATATTCACACATTTTTTTCATAAATGCTTAATAAAGGGTGTAGCAGTGGGTTAAAGACACTAGTTTTTTTACATGCATTTGTGTCATGCATTACATTATTACCATGAAAAAATATTTCTAAGTTCAATTTTCTAACAAACAATTTCAACTGTATAATTGCTTCTTCAATACTCCCAGCTCTTGCTGCACAAAGGTCAGCCCTTTGTCAAACAAATCAGCCCATGCATTAATAACGTCTACAGAACTATAGTTAAAAATTTTAAAATCACCAATCGTATTTGGGACTATTTTATATTGTGGTACATCTACCATCTGTAGTTGCCTCTCCCCATCCTACTGCCATTCCAGTGGGATGAACCTCTCCAGTGTTGGTTCCTTTGGGGGTATGTTGTTTGTACTGGTTTCCCTCCATGTGGTTCCTGTCTCTGCCTCTGATTCATAAGTCTCTCCGACCTCCTCAGAGGCTGAGACTTTAAAAGGGCTAGCAGGCGAACTGTCTTCATCATCTCCATCTAAAATACCCCCCCCCCAGTAGTCAAATTCAGATTACTGTCAATATTATTGTTGTTATTGTGCACATTTTGGCCCCAGGGTTGACTAAGGTAGGCTTTCCCTGCTTCATAGTCCCTTTTATCCCTCCACAGTTTATCTGCTTTTTTGTTTTTAACTACATCAATCTTACTCTCAATATCTTTAAATACATTTAAATAATAACTTTTCCTAGATTCAAACAACAAATCATTATTTAAATTAACATCCAACCTCTCAATAGTCCCTTTAAGTTCATCAATTTTCTTTTTGTTGTGTCTTACAAGAAGGTTTAAAAGTTCACAACCTTGCTTGTTAAAAAGCTCTAATAACTCACTGTGTAATTCAGAGGCTTTTAAAAGTCCATTGGGGTATTTCCAGCTTCTTAGGCCCTTCGGTACCTGTTCCCTCTTTATGCTTTCTTACAAATAAGAATTCTCCAGTTGTAATTCCCTTAACTGGAAAGTCAAGTCTTTAATATTCTTACTTTGTGAATTAAGGCTGCCATAATCCATTTCTCTGGCAGCTGCACTGAAAGAAAAGCCACTTCTGTCTAACCAGCCACTCAAGGAAAATGCCTCTTCCTTTTCTTCTTCTCTCACACTTCCGTTGCCATAAAAGCCAATGCACGGCTCGTCTGAAGCATGAATATCCCGTTGATTCTAGAAGCCTGGGCCGAAATACCCATAAATCGTCTCTCCATATTCTCCAAACCGGCAAAGTTCACAGACAAATTGCAATTTAAAGTCTCTATAAGCACTGACCAGTTCCTAATAGAAGAAGCCAAATCCTGGCATGTACAACTGCAGCTCTGAGCTCCATTTTCATTCCCATTCATCCTTCAACTGCTAAAAAAACAAAAAACAAAACTTAGAAAAACAAAAAAAATAAGTGATAAACGTCACCAAGCACCAGTTTATTCCAAATGTTGAGCACTTTCATAAGAACAATGTCAAACTTCTTCAGAACACCGTTTAAAATCTCAATTAAGCTTAAATACAGCAATTAAGTCACATGACTAAAAATTCCACCCCTCATTCCTTAAAACAACACATACATCTAATATAAAGTTATACACATATAAGCATCTACACACATAAAAACCTTGCCTGTTTTTGAAATCTAGCACCAGAATCCCTACTTACAAATACCCCCACATGTCCAAGCCCTTGAAAAAACACAAATTCAGCTTTTAATTTTAAAATACTATTTATAGTAATAGACTCATTTAAACCAGGGGGTACAGTGGCATTACGTCTTAGCTGCCAAATCAGTTCTTTATATTCAAGTAAAATTTCATGTGGCCCTCCCCTCTGTTCAAAACTAACTTTTTCTATACAAGAATGTATGGGAAACCTGATAATATGTCGGTTTTAGTATTTTTTTCTGTGTTCTTGTTTTGCTGATACCATGACTCATGGCAGAGGGCAATACTTTAGAGCTAGATTATTGTGCTCTTGATAAACATCTACAGTTTTTTTCATTTTGAACGTTTAATATGGGCTGGGAATAATCTCTTGCTTAACACGAACTTTAATAATACTGTATCTAACCTAGAAGATAATGTGGATTTGGAGGCGTTTGATGCTACCCTTAAATAGTTTGAGAACACTCTTTATAAATTGAAAAGGGCACAGTGACAGACACTGCATTTTGAGGCTTGCCTGCATTATGGGGTTGCACCCCGGGGACTTCGGGTTCTGCATATGCCGACATATGGAGACACCTAACCGGAGCTACTAAGTGGCAAAGTTTGAACTTGGAGCTTAGCTTCAAATATTTAAACTTGCTTAATGACTTTTTTGCACCTGCTGAACAAGAATTGATGGACTCAGCCATTATGCTACAGGACATTCTAAATACTAGGTTTAAAGGTGAATTTTTTGCTGAAAAGATTGATTATGTGTATATAAGCCTAACTGCATATGATGAACTTTTGTCGCTCATTAACAGAAGGAAACTTGAAAGAGATATGAGAGACTTTAAAGACGGCCATATTTTTGTCTGGCCATGTTCATCAAATGTTATAAGAGAGCCGGGTTTGTTAAATGTTAAATCTACAACTGATACCAGTGGTAATGATGCAGTGGATTCGATAGTTGTTGTACCTTCAGCTGGTTCATCAGAGATTTTGGCTTCTCCTACACAGAATGTCAATAATGAAGGTAACACAGCAATGGCAATGATAGCAGCAGAGGAGATACATAATTTGCCCACAGCAGCTGAACAGAGAGGGGCGAGACCTAAACAACCTATTGTCGAGTCGACTTTTCCGTTGGCCCTTCCCAATCTACCACCTCCTCTCAGATTGGTAGTCAGTCATGTGATGGTCCATTCAGCCAGTCGAGGACGCAAATGACGGAGACCTTCTATTGAGCAGAAAGGAGCAGGTGGTTGGCAGAAGCAATGGAGATGTTAGTGATCAATATTTCTTCGACTGAATTCATGTGCTTACAACAGTGGGTCCTTGACTAGGACCTTTCTTTTGTTCCAGCAAGACCAGCTTAGGTTAGTAAGGTCCTTGCTGATTTATGGAAGTTTGCAAGGGATGTTGCTCTCAAGGTACTGTTTAAGGATAGCACACAGTCCACGCCTCAACTCCTAAGGAAGCCTAGTTTGTTCATTCCACAGCTGCCATCTGTGGTTGAAGCATTTGTCAGTGTTTGTGAGAGTGATTTGTATAACATTCTGACCAACCCTAGTGGTAAAACTTTCTATATTTTTAACTAGAGATGAGTTCATAGCACCTGAACAACTTAAAGCCAACATTGACATCTGGATATGCCCTGCTGATAAGGGTGGTGCATTTCTTGTGATGGACACAAGTGTATATGTTGAAAGTATGTTGGAACTCTTGAATGATAGTGATACGTATTTACCTGTGGCCAAATATGAGATGAACCATTTTCTACAGGAAATACATGTTTGTTGATATGATTTGTTAATGTCTGAAATGTTGTCCAAGGAACAATATGATTTTATGCTTGTAGAACATCCTATTATTCCCTCTTTTAATGGTCTTCCTAAAATACAAAAAAGGAGGGAGAGATCACCTTTAAGGCCGAATGTGGTGGGTAAGGGCTGGGCGACAGAGCCCTTATCAATATTTGTTGAATAGGAACTTAAACCTTTTTTGGTACAAGCACCAGCAGTATTGAAAGATACAGAGGAATTTCTACAGACTTTTGGTGAAAATGCCTGCTGTTTGAACTTTCAAGAAAGGAATTTTATTTTGGTAACCTTAGACATTAACATGTTATTTACTGTCATACCTCATACCTATGGCGTTGAGTGTATTAGGAATTTTCTTAATAGTTTTACTGACTTATCATATCAGCACATTGAAGTGATTTGCACTTTGTCAGAGTTGATTTTGAAATATAATGTTTTTGTTTTTGATGGCATTTTCTATTTGCAGCTGCAGGGTGTTGCCATGGGCACACCCAGCACTAATAGTTATGCCAATTTGGTTTTAACTGACTGGGAATCGCAGGTTGTTTTTTCTAATCAGGCAAATTCTTATTTACTATAGGCATTTTGCTGATGATATTTTTATTTTATGGGAGGGTGCAAACTCTTTGTTGTCTTATTTTGATGATTATTTGGAACATAGTAGTTCCTGTTTCAGATTTACTATGCAATGGTCCATGGAGAGAATTGATTTTTTAGATACAACTATAGTCATCAATTCTGATGGCAGTATTGACTCACGGCTACACAGAAAGAAATGTAGGAAAAATAACCTGTTGGCTAGGAGTAGTATGCATCCTACTAGGATATTTGATAACATCATGAAAGGACAGTTCTTACATATGTCCAGATTGCATACATGTGACAGTGAATTCCTACAGGCTATGAGCCATTTAACAGATGAGCTGACAGGTAGGGGATATCATGAAGCTGATGTAGCTCTGAAACTAGAAGAGGTCCATGACCTTAGACAAACTGCAGGTAGACCTTTCCTGTATAGAAGATTGATGTACCCCCGTAATAATGTCAACAATATACCTAGGTGTGTTTTTTTCTCTGAAATATAGTAGTAATATTAACTCTATCTATGAAGTTGTTAAACATAATTTGTCAATTCTACGTTCAGATAACACTATTCGGATGATAGTTGGTGAGGTCCCTAGTTTTATTTTTAGGAACAATCTGACATTAAAAAGGGAGCTCTGTTACAGATCTTTTAGGAGATCTAGTTAGGTTTCAATTAAATTTGGTACTTTTCCCTGTTAATCATGCAAGGAATGTGATTTTATGTCATGCAGTAATACTTTTGTTCACCCATCTACGTCTAAGCTATATAAGTTTAAGGTGCATGCTGACTGTAAGTCAGTTAGTTTAGTTTACTTGGCAACCTGCATGGACTGCATTTCATTCTATGTAGGTAAGACTAACCAGAGGTTGAAAGACCGAGTGTTGCAGCACCTGGGTGATATTAGAAGAATGAGTTGTTTGAATGCTTTGTATAAACACATTAGAGACAATGTGGGTCATTCTTTTAAATTTACTGTTATTGGCACTGTTAGTGAGTCTGCTAGAGGTGGGGATATTGTCAACAAAACAGTTATTAGAATTGCAATGGATAGCAACACTCCAGGCTTATAGGTTACCTGGTTTAAACTATACTATACCTTTAAATCCTGCTTTGAAATCTAGACCAGTGCATCATTAATTGTTTGAATTTTGTGATTGGCTGTCCTATTTATAAATAGATTGTCCTGTTTTTTGTCTGTTAGGATCTGATGAAGCATGATATGTGAAAGCGCTTATCCTTTTACAATTCTGTTTTATTAAATAGAGTTTTTTTACTGAGCGTCTTTGTTTTTATGCCATTTGCCCTGGTTGCTGCACTGTGTTTTATTTGCTGTTTATTTTTTGAACACATTTCAGCTGTTAGTCATTGGTTTTAGTATTTTTTTCTGTTGAAGGGGATAGAATCACAGTGTTTGTATAAGCAAGATGTTGGGAAGGGTATAAAGTCTGAAACCCAAATGTCTGTAATTAGTTTCTGACTTCATTCTTCGTAGATGTGCCATTAATGTAGCAGAAAACCACACTTTTATTACAAATGGACCCAAAATAGGAGACAAACATCTGGACATTCTGGAAAATATGTACAGTTGAAAGGTATGGGCCTCTACCTCTGACACACCCCTGTTCCCATACAACTGCAATAACATCTATGTTTGTAAGCTAATAGCAACAGATCACACATTCCCAGGGCTCTCCCAATCAACTTGCTAACATATTCCAGTTCCACAATATTCAGGGCTCAAGGTGCTATGTATGTGTGTGGTAATAGTGTCAAGAAGTAGGTGGCTGTTGTGGCTTATTGGTCTAAGTGCATTACCCTGGCTGACAGGTCCCATGGTTCAAGAATGGCCCACTGTTTTGCATGTGAGCTACACCTATGGTAGGGGTTCCACAGACTCTCCAGATGTCAGCTATCTGTTACTGCAGGAAAGTTGGACAATGGAGGGACAGGGGAACACACATATGTACTACAGCCCTGACTAACGTAGAAAATGCCTACTAGAACAGCAGATTGGGACAGGTCATTGTTGTACCAGGATATAAAGGCTGCCATGTAACTCTGTCAGTACTGACAGCAAGTCTGTGGCCACCATCCCTACTCCACGAATGACAGCCTTTTACAGAATGTCCACCCGAATGCTTCATTTATCTGTTCTGTTTGTTGTAACATTGCATTTGTCTGGAAAACTATTGGCAAACCAATAAAGGTTGATGTGAAAACATCAATGACACACAGTTGAGATGCAGAATCCAAAACCATATGAAAATGCAAGCTAATACGAACACAGTCTACCAACTGTGTAAGTGTGGAAAAGCAATATTAAGATCATGTACCTGTGTTTGGGCCTGTGAGTTGGACTGTTATATATGGCCCTGCCCAGATGTCTGGCCATAACAGGTAGAGAGCAATGGCCAACATGCAGCCTTATAATAACAGTGCAACACTGTTGTCTGAGGACCAGGGCAGATGTATGGGGCACAATGCTGGGCAACCTGCTGAACAGCTGCAGGCAGAGGTCTGAACCCTGTAACCTTGTGTGTGGTGTTAAAATGTCTACCCCTCACACACCACATCTACAAGGCCCACATATAAGGGGAAGGAGTAATCACTGGCCAGACAAATGTGCAATTTGCACATTAGAACAATTTGTGCACTAGTATGAGTTCCCTGCAGTGTATGGAGTCAGTACACAAATGTCTATCAGCGGGTCCTCATATTAACCTATACTGATCTGCCAATGATATACCAGGAAATCATAGTGCTGTGTACAATGTACCACACATATTATGCAAAACTCTGCTCAGTACACTAAACTCTGTATCCACCATAGAAATGACTCAGGTAAGGAGGATAACACCCAGCCAGGAGATGCCTCAGAGATTACATAGTTAGGTGATGGACTATTTACAAAGCCGCATCAGCCAATCAGCTCTAGCACACAAAACCTGAACTGGAGTACAGGTTTTTCTGGCCTGAATTCCCAGTGTTACTACTGATGCTCATACTGGGCATGCTCCTACACTTGGCTTTTTTCAGCCCATGTCTGAACACACATCTGACTATAGAACCGGGATGTTCATATATCCCTGTGCAGACAGACAGATATGCATGCCCAGACTGGCTCTCTCCACCCCCCATAGGGTATGATTACCTCATCAATCTGTGTGTGGTGCATATAAGAAATAACTGGATCTGTTGCATCTGATACATACAATATATAGGTAACATATACAAATACCATTACTAGGGAGATGGAGACAGGGGAAGAGAGAAAGAGAGAGACAGAGAGAGAGAGAGAGAGAGAGAGAGAGAGAGAGAGAGAGAGAGAGAGACAGAAACAGAGAGAGAGAGAGACTCTGGAAGAGACTCTGGAAGCCATAGAGTAATGTACTGATGCAGCCAGAAGTATACTAAGTGTAACCAGTGGCATGTGCAAATGCCATGGTGACTGCCATTGTGTAATAGGAGGTAGTAGTTGTGATTCCACATCAGCCACCTTGCATGTGTGTGTGTGTGTGTGTGTGTGTGTGTGTGTGTGTGTGTGTGTGTGTGTGTGTGTGTGTGTGTGTGTGTGTGTGTGGGTGTGTGTGTGTGTGCGTGTCTAAATATATCCCCTTGTGGATGTGTTTATTTTCTGCTTATATGTGTCTGTAATGGTAATACATTTTGAGGCCTGTTCTACCCTGTAAACCCATTATTGCCTTACTTTACAGGGTCTGATGATGTCATCCACCTTAGAACCACTGTAGGCATATCTCCAGGTATATAATCTCTGTGTCACACACAATAAATACATAGCCCTATAGTACATACATCTTGATGGGTAGGAGCTCTAATCCAAACACTGGCAAGTGTGTGTGTGTGTGTGTGTGTGTGTGTGTGTGTGTGTGTGTGTGTGTGTGTGTGTGTGTGTGTGTGTGTATGTGCGCGAGCGAGTATATAAATATATTCCCTTGTGGTTGTGTGTATTTCCTGGGTGTAATGATAATATATTTTGAGGCCTGTTTCAGCCTGTAGGATCATAGGATTTTACTAGGCTATTAGCCCTGAGGCCCTTACAAGCCTAGCCAAGAATTTAACCCATGTTCCAACAAGTCAGCACCCTATGCCACTGTCAAGCAGGGACACAGGTGGAATCCCAGGGGTGTATTTTCTGTTCCCCATCCAGTTATCCAGGTTGTGCTTAAGAAGGTATCATGAGGTACCCCACTCTACATGGACAGGGAGTCTATCCCACAAAAGGGGGAGTCTCTGGGATACAACTCTGTCCCACCTGCAACTCCTATTGATGTCACACACCAGGTTGAGGTCACTTGTGTGGGTTATTCGAGTGGAGTTGACTTGCAGATATGCAGCACTCCCATTAGGGCGGGGTCTGATATTGCTTTGTATGCCAGACAGAGGTCAGCTCTGAAAAGTCTGTAGGAGACTGAGTAGAGGGACAGGGATTATAGCCTATGTGTGTAGGGTGGATGTTTCAGGCCCTAGGTTCTCCAGATGAGAAACTTCTGTGGTCTTCCAAGCTGCTGCATGTGTTTTGTGAGGTAAATGCCAAAAGGGGCATTGTACTCAATAATGGGTGTTATAAGTGAAGAATACAGGGATGTTATGACCACCTTGTCCCTGGATGAGATACCCTTACAAATGAGGTGGGCCATGTTGAAAGCTGTCTGTACAATGGAGGCAAGATGGTGGTCAAAAGTCAGTCTCTTATCAACCAAGGTCCCCAAGTCCCTCACAACTGATTGCATGCTTAGTGCCTTATTATCAATGTGATAATTTGTGGGGGCATTACTCTTCCCAAAAGGGAGGATGATGCATGTTTTGCCATTCATTTTGAGGCCATGTTTCTGGCACCAGTCATATATTGTGTAACACCCTCTTGAAGGATGTTCACATCACTAGGCACATTTATGACAGTGCCCAGCTTGCAGTCATTTGCAAACTAGGTCAGCCATAGCCCACTAAATTTAGCCTGCACCTCTGAGAACTATATCCCAAACAGCAAAGGCCCCAAGACCTACCCTGGGGTAGATCACTTGTTAAGGGTCTACTATTTGAGGTGGCTTCCCCTATTTTGACTAGGTGGGTTCTGTCAGTGAGCCAGTTTGCTACCCATCTGGTAACATATGGATTGATGCTTAGTTCACAGAGTTTATCTATTATACTTGAGTGAGGAATATTATCAAAGGCCGTGGTCAGGTCAAGGTAGGTGGTATGCACCATATTCCCCTTGTCTATGGCCTTCATGACTGTCTCACAGAAGTTTATCAAATTTAACAGCCATGACCACCACTTGACAAAACCAGACTGTGTGGGATCAAGTGTCTGGAGTTGTCAATGTCCTTGTTAATGAGGTCCATGATAATCCACTCCATGGCCTTGCAGATCAGGCTAGTTAGGCTGATGGGTCTGTAATTTCCTGGACCAGTGAATGCTCCATCTTTGTAGAAAGGGGTGACAATAGCTGTCCTCCACTTGGCTGGGTTGAACTGGAACTCAGGCATTGGTTGAATAGGATGCCTAATGGTGCTGCATTTTCCTGCCTGAGTTCATGTAGGATGCAGTCTGTGATGCTATTGGGTCCCTTAGAGGCTGTATTTTTTGCCTTTGAGAGGGCAGTGATGCCTTGCTCCCTAGAGATAAGGGAAGGGGGCAGGTACTGGGGTTGTCCTGTTTTACTGATGGGGGGACAAGGAGTGAAGTCTTCAATGAACCTGTTTAACAGCAGGTTGGCTATATCTACAGGGTTTGTGTATGTGATGTCCTTGACCACCAGTTCTGAGAAGACCTGGGTGCTTCCCTTGAGATTGTGGACATATGTGAAGAAAGCCTTATGCTTGTCTTTAGCAGATGTGGCCAGTTAAGACTCAAAGTTTGCCATGGAGGATTTCACTAGTGCTCTTATTTGCTTCTTCAGGCTAAGGAGAGAATGCTTCTGATGAGACACTGCCCCCTCTTGGTCCTGTACAGCAAGTTTTGTCTTTCAATATAGAGTTTATTTATTGTAGATGTCTACCAGACAGGTTTACTCTTCCTTGAGGAGGAGGAGTTTGTCCTGTCTGGTATTCCTAATTCCATGCAGCTATCTACATGCTCATATAGTACCCAGTTGTAGGTTTGGACATATGTCCAGTTCTTATGGAGGGACACGCAGCTGTGAAGCTGTTTCTGGCTTTCCTCCGGAGGTTGTAATCACCTTTGGAGAAGTGTTTTGTTTGACCCTGGCTAGGGGAGTCGTGGAGATGGAGACTTCGAAAGTGACTACTTTGTGGTTGGATCTTACCAGGTATGATGACACTGTAGGGATGCTCAGTAGTTATTCATGTTGGTTAATTCCAAGTCCAAGATATTTGCACCTCTTGTGGGGGTCTCAAACAACTGGTCCAAGGAGTTTGCATTGACAAAATCAAGGAATCTCTGGCCATTTTTTGTTTTGGCAAGAGTATTATCATCAATCTATGGTTGGATAGTTAAACTCACACAGGATCAGGGTAAAGGGGTGAATCTTGATAAATTCCACGAGGTCCAGATAGGTGGAATGGGCATTTTGAGTCAGAGTTTGAGGTCTGTAGCTAGCTATGATTTTAATAGGGGTTTTGTCAATTGTTTACTATACTTGGAGTGTTTCCTGTGAATCATACTGTTTGACCAGCCTAGAGGTGTGTATGTCTTTAAATATATATTGCAACTCCACCTCCTTTTGTTTTGCTGCCTACAGTTTGGGGTCTGAATGAATGATAACATGAGTATCTTTGTATGGCTGGGGTGCTCTCTGCAGATTTGAACCAGGTTTTTGTGACTGCACAATTGTCAGCCTCTTCCATTGTTAAGAATGCTTAACCCCCCCCCCCCATTGCCCTACTTTACAAGGCCTGCTGATGTCATTCACCTTAGAAGCAACTTTGGACACTCTTCTGCTGTGTATGCTGTGTGGTGCATGCAATAAGCACACAGCACTATAGTCCATGCAACTAGATAGGTAGGGGTTCTAATTTTAGCACTTGCAACTGTGTGTATTTATGTGTGTTTCTAGGTTAAAGCATTTTGAGCCCTTTTCCACCCAGTAAACCTCCCATTGCCCTACAGAACAAGGCCTGCTGATGTCATTCACCTTAGAATAGAAATTTGGATGTCTAATAATCATCTTGCCCTGAACCCCAACATAACCAAACTAGTAATCTTTGCCCCTAAAAAGTTCTCACCCCTACAAAAAGAGAACTTCATCATTCAATTCCTAAATGGTACCACCATCAACATTGTAGCTAGCAGAAAACTCCTAGGTGTCATCATAGACAAAAGCCTCACATTCAACCTGCACATCCAGTCCAATGTCAAAAAGACACATGAAAAGCTTGGCACTCTCTACCGACACAAACATCTACTCAGTGCATCAGCCCGACTTTCATTTTCCTCTTCTTTTCTATTACTCTCTCTTTTATACAGTGCCTCCCTCCTCACCAACATTCAGTCCTCCCTAAAGTCCAAACTAGACTCATGCTACAACCAAATTGCTACGTTTGTAACTAATGCCTCCGACTCATCCCATCACTGCTTATCATTATGCAACCTAAAATGGCTAGAACTCCCTAGCTATATCACCTTTATCCAACTAACTGCAGCTCACAAACTCATTCATAATCCACCACAAAAAAGCTTGCCAAAACACTCACCCCGATTCCATTCAGAAAAAGATAATACAAACAGGTAAGCCAAAGAGGCAGCAATGCTGAACACCAAATGTAAAAAATATATAATGTTTATTAAGCCAACAACTCTATACAGCTTTTCGTCGGCGCACCTGCACCAACTTCATCAGAAATTTTAACTCTCATGCCACCATAGTGGCAAACTTTAATACAATAAAACTCAGACCATGTGATCAACACGTCCTCCTACTTTTACTACTAAAAGGCACTTCACCCTCAAAAAGCTTTAAAACCTTTAATACAAACATGGAACAAAAATATAAGTACAAACCAAGAACGAGATCCACAAAGGGAAGGTTCCACAAATGTATCCCAGATAAGCGGCTTAAGAATCAGCTACCGTGCTTCACTAATCAGTACATGAAAGCACTAGCCGGACCAACCTTTTAAAATGTTATAGAATCAGGTTTATTCAGTACAAGCAAGGTAACACAAACAAAGTAAAAACCTTGTAGTAATCCGAGTGTTAGGTTAAACCAGTATAAACCAAATCTACAACATTTTAAAAGGTTGGTCCGGCTAGTGCTTTCATGTACTGATTAGTGAAGCATGGTAGCTGATTCTTAAGCCGCTTATCTGGGATACATTTGTGGAACCTTCCCTTTGTGGATCTCGTTTTTAATACAAACATATTTAACAAAACCTTATTTATATTTATATCTATATAAATGAAACCATCAGTTACAGATTAAACCTACCCACTGGTGCATTCAATAAATCTATAATATTCTAACCAGCGATCTCAACAGTGTAACGGCTATCTTAAGCCGTAAATTATTTCAATAAGCTTTAAAATGAATAAATTTTAAACTATAAACAAAAGTCATAATAAAAAAATGTTAAAAATAAAAATCATTAACAACCATATAAAACATCCATTCAAATAAGTGATATCTTATTTGGTGTATACTCTCCAAGACCCAAACTGGCAACCATAGCTATAGATGTAGCAACTAAAAAAACCCCTGATATTCCTCAAAATAAAAATGTGTCCTACCTATCCAAACTTCTCAGTTTTAGGACACTGTTAATAGATAGCATACTATTTAAACCAGGTGGTGATAAGCTTCCAGTTTTAACTGCTACATCAACTCCTTGAGTTCCAGCTTCAAGGATTCAGGACCCCCCATGTTGTCCAACATTAATTGGTCTATCACCATAAAGGTGAGCTCATGTTCAGGGTTCTCCTTAATGTGATTTGCCAAGGCATTTTCTATCTTCTCCTTCTTAATGGTATATAAATGTTCATACATATGCTCATGTAACTTCCTGTCCGTCTTGCCGATATAAAAAACAGGACACAACAAACATTTAGCCAGGTAAACCACATGGCTACTTGAACAATTATATCTCCCTCTAATCTGAAACTTAATGTCCCTGGTTATAAAATATGTACCTGATTTGACAAATCTGCAATATTTACACATGTTGCATTTGAACATCCCTGATCTTGCTGGAAAACTCTTCACTTTCATTTCCAAAATATTTTTTACTTGGATCCATTCCACTGCTACATCGTGGGGGATGGAAGAATATAAATCAATAACATTGATGGTTAAGAAATCTGCAATAAAGGGGATATAACCAACTTTTGACAAAAATGACCATGAGTCTTTGGAAATATGAGATTCACCAACTACATATTTCTTGAGGATTAAATCCACTACCTTGGCCGCTGCATATGTTATACTACCTTTTGCACTGACCAACTGGTGCATGGGGGGTCCTGAATATTCTTGTGAATCTTGGGGTTGCCAAAAAGCACTGGCAATCTTAGGATGAGAGTGGACATGAAGTTGAAAATGTCCAAATCAATAGTCCCACTAATAAACATGTCCTCAAAATAGGAACGGACTCGAGCCATGTTCACATTTAGCTCATTTCTAGATACTTCTCGATATGTTTCAGAAGCTAAAATAGCTGATATTCTGTTGTTATAATCTTCAATATCCATAGCCACCAAACCACCCCCTTTGTCTGGCTGCATAAGTCTAACTGAAGAGGAACATAAAACATCCAGCAAATCCCTTTCCTCCTTGGTAATGTTATAATGAGCAGTACATTTCGAATTTAGTACAAAACATATATCCAAATCACACATATGCTCAAAAACACTCAAGGAGGGGTGCAAAGGGGGGTTATAAGTACTGGATATATGAAAGGGTTTGGTCACAGTTGGCTGATCCCCTAACAGGAGATTTAAGTTTAGCTTCCCCACAAAAAGCTTCAAATCCAAAATAGTTTTAGCCACACAGGCCTTCCTACATGGAACAAAAGAAACACCCTTGGCCAATAAATCAACCAATAATTGTGGGAAAACAAAATTGGAATAATTGAAAATTTTAAAATCCATCCCTGTGTTGAATATTATGTCATACGAGGGGCATTCTGGAGGTATTGGTTCATTCACATTCTCAATTAATTCCTCCTGGTCTTGTACCTGTTTCTGTTCCTCCGATTTGTTGACTGCTGTGGTGATGAGGCTTGCTCCTGAAAATTTACCCTTTCAGTTTCAGGTCATTGATTGGCTTGCTTAGATTGTAAAACTAAGCGGTCACTCCTCCTGGTCAGGTTTTCATGTTCAGTATCACTAACAGGTACTCCAGCACCTGCTTCCTGATGTTGCATTAAAGGCCTGGGTTCTTGGGACTCAATCGAAGGTCCAAGGGCTTGTGAAATGAACCCCTTATAGTTACCTTGAGATTTGGGCAGCTTAGGATAAGCCACCCCCTCCTTGTATGCCTTGATCTCTCTTTGAAGTTTCTTAATTTTCGTGGAAGTAATCTTAGATATGTGCTGATCAATGCTAGTATAAATCCGCTCATAATCATATCTATATCTTGGAAAATTAATATCCAACTTGATCACCTCATCCAAGGCAGATATTTCTTCTGTCAGGTAGTTAATTGCTTCTTGATAATGTGTACTGATTAAATTTAATAGCTCTGACCCATGCCTGTCGAAAAGAGAAAGAAGGTCTTTCTGAAACATAGAACCTTCTTCCAACCCTGTCGGGTACTGCCAAGCACAGAGCCCCTTCGGTACTATCTTAGAATGCTGGCATTCCCCGAAATAAGAAACCTCTAATTGTAACTTTCTTAGTTTGACCAGTTTTTGGTCAAACAGATTGAGTTTAAAGGGTAACTCATTTCCTTCTTGTTGGTTGGGAAGCGAGCCAGCGGAATCGTTAAAGTTATTAAATAAAAATGGCCGTTTAAGCCATTGGTTCAAGTTGAGTTGTAATCGGCCTCGCCCAGTCTCTGCTGGTCTTGGAATAATGAAGGACTCAGCATCCCTTACTGTACTCTGTCTCACTTCAATAGGTTCACCAATCGCTCCTCCCCCCACCATATCTTGTCTATATCATGGTGGATGTATATTGACATTGTCAGCCAGCAATCCAGCTTCCCCTGTGGTGGGTAAAAGCTCCTGTGACCCGACTAACTCACCATTCGGAGGTCGTGTAAATGGGAACATAGGTCTTAACAGTGTTTGCGAAGATCCAGATATATCATCCATGCATTGGGACAATGCATCAACCTTCTGGGTCAGCAGGTTGATAAGCATAGTTAAATCTCCTGCTTCAGTAGTCGTCCTGGCTTCTGGTCTGGAGATTGGCATCGCTTGAATGAAAACAGCTGTGCAACTCCAAAAACGAAAAAACAAACTACCACAAAAAAGCTTGCTAAAACTCTCACCCCTATTCCAGTCAGAAAAAGATTAATCCAAACATGTAATCCAAAGAGGCAGCAACGCTGAACACCAAAAGTAAAAAATATATAATGTTTATTAAGCCAACAACTCTATACAGCTTTTCGTCGGTGCACCTGCACCAACTTCATCAGAAATTTTAACTCTCGCACCACCATAGTGGAAAACTTTAATACAATAAAACTCAGACCATGTGATCAATACGTCCTCCTACTTTTACTACTAAAAGGCACTTCGCTCTCAAAAAGCTTTAAAACCTTTAATACCAACATATTTAACAAAACCTTATTTATATTTATATCTATATAAATTAAACCATCAGTTACAGCTTAAACCTACCCACTGGTGCATTCAATAAATCTATAATATTCTAACCAGCTATCTCAACAGTGTAACGGCTGTCTTAAGCCGTAAATTATTTCAATAAACTTTAGAATGAATAAATTTTAAACTATAAACAAAAGTAATAATAAAAAAATGTTAAAAATAAAAATCATTAACGACCATATAAAACCAATGAACCAATGGCTTAAACGGCCATTTTTATTTAATATCTCTAACGATTCCACTGGCTTGCTTCCCAACCAATGAGAAGGAAATGAGTTACCCTTTAAACTCAATATGTTTGACCAAAAACTGGTCAAACTAAGGAAGTTACAATTAGAGGTTTCTTATTTCGGGGAATGCCAGCATTCTAAGATAGTACCGAAGGGGCTCCATTCCTGGCAGTACCCGACAGGGTTGGAAGAAGGTTTTATGTTTCATAAAGACCTTCTTTCTCTTTTTGACAGGCATGGGCCAGAGCTATTAAATTTAATCAGTACACATTATCAAAAAGCAATTAACTACCTGACAGAAGAAATATCTGCCTTGGATGAGGTGATCAAGTTGGATATTAATTTTCCAAGATATAGATATGATTATGAACGGATTTATAGTAGTATTGATCAGCACATATCTAAGATTACTTCCACAAAAATAAAGAAACTTCGAAGAGACATCAAGGCATACAAGGAGGGGGTGGCTTATCCTAAGCTGCCCAAATCTCAAGGTAACTATAAGGGGTTCATTTCACGAGCCCCTGGACCTTCGATTGAGTCCCAAGAACCCAGGCCTTTAATGCAACATCAGGAAGCAGGTGCTGGAGTACCTGTTAGTGATACTGAACATGAAAACCTGACCAGGAGGAGTGACCACTTAGTTTTACAATCTAAGCAAGCCAATCAATTACCTGAAACTGAAAGGGTAAATTTTTAGGAGCAAGCCTCATCACCACAGCAGTCAATGAATCGGAGGAGCAGAAACAGGTACAAGACCAGGAGTAATTAATTGAGAATGTGAATGAACCAATACCTCCAGATTGCCTCTCGTATGACATAGTTTTCAACACAGGGATAGATTTTAAAATTTTCAATTATTCCAATTTTGTTTTCCCACAATTATTGGTTGATTTATTTACCAAGAGTGTTTCTTTTGTTCCATCTAGGAAGGCCTGTGCGGCTAAAACTATTTTGGATTTGAAGCTTTTTGTGAGGAAGCTAAACTTAAATCTCCTGTTAGGGGATCAGCCAACTGTGACCAAACCCTTTCATATATGTATGTACTTATAACCCCCCTTTGCACCCCTCCTTGAGTGTTTTTGAGCATATGTGTGATTTGGATATACGTTTTTTACTAAATTCGAAACGTACTGCTCATTATAACATTACCAAGGAGGAAAGGGATTTGCTGGATGTTCTATGTTCCTCTTCAGTTAGACTTATGCAGCCAGACAAAGGGGGAGATTTGGCGGCTATGGATATTGAAGATTATAACAACAGAATATCAGCTATTTTAGCTTCTGAAACATATCGAGAAGTATCTAGAAATGAGCTAAATGTGAACATGGCTCGAGTCCATTCCTATTTTGAGGACATGTTTATTAGTGGGACTATTGATTTGGATGTTTTCAACTTCATATCCACCCTCAACCCAAGATTGCCAGTGCTTTTTGGCAACCCCCAAGATTCACAAGAATATTCAGGACCCCCCCCCCATGCGCCAATTGGTCAGTGCAAATGGTAGTATAACATATGCAGCGGCCAAGGTTGTGGATTTAATCCTCAAGAAATATGTAGTTGGTGAATCTCATATTTCCAAAGACTCATGGTCATTTTTGTCAAAAGTTGGTTCTATCCTCTTTATTGCAGATTTCTTAACCATCAATGTTATTGATTTATATTCTTCCTTCCCCCACGATTTAATTGTCAAGAAATATGTAGCTGGTGAATCTCATATTTCCAAAGACTCATAGTCATTTTTGTCAAATGTTGGTTCTTTCCCCTTTAGTGGAGATAGCCATTTCTTAACCATCGACGTTACTGATTTATATTCTTCCATCCCCCACGATGTGGCAGTGGAATGGATCCAAGTAGTCATGACCTCAAAACAAGCACCAATACCAGAGATTTTGATGGTTAGAGAACTCTTGGACATTATTCTAACTTGTAATTTTTTCTTATTCAATAACCGATGGTTTCAGCAATTGATAGGAGTTCCAATAGGGTCGCCTTGCAGGGCCAGTGTAGCTAATTTTGTGATGGCCTACTGGGAGAAGGAATTTGTGTTTTCTAACACCATAATACAAGGAAAAGCTTTACTATATACCCACTTTTTGGATGATATTTTTATCATTTTTAAGGGCGACCAAGCTGTGGCAGATTCCCTGGTTGAAAGTTTTAATAGCTCAACTGAATTTTTAAAATTTACTTCAAAATTTTCAGTGGAAAGGATTACCTATCTGGATGTGGAATTATTCAAGGACAGCATGCAGTGCTGCTTCTTAGCAAGAATCCACCGGAAGCCAACTTTTTCTAACCCCTATTTACATTTTAACAGCGATCACCCTCTCCACCAGAAAAAATCGATAGTTAAAAGCCAACTGGTTAGGGCGGCCAGAATAGTATCGAGGGAGAGTGATTTTCAGGAGGAGTGCCGGTTTATTTCGAACCGTTCTTTGAACAGAGGATACCCGGAGACCCTTGTTGTTGAATTGTGCAATGAGGTATGCACTAAGAGAGAGAATGTTTTTTTTTTCTTCCCATTTTGAGCTACCCTAAGACAGAAACCATCTTACTTACTCAAGCTAGCCATACTAGTGGTAGTTATGCTTGTAGTTTCATCACCACTTTCAATATGAATGCCAGAGAAATATTTTCAGTTATCAAGAAGAATTGGTGTTTGTTGCCCATAGATTGCTCAGGTTTTCCTAAGTTAGGGTCCTACCCTAAAGTGACTTTTAGGAGAGGGCCCAATATAAAAAATATCTTGGAAATGAAAGTGAAGAGTTTTCCAACCAGATCACGGATGTTCAAATGCAACATGTGTAAATATTGCAGATTTGTCAAATCAGGTACATATTTTATAACCAGGGACATTAAGTTTCAGATTAGAGGGAGATATAATTGTTCAAGTAGCCATGTGGCTTACCTGGCTAAATGTTCATTGTGTCCTGTTTTTTATATTGGCAAGACGGACAGGAAGTTACATGAGCGTATGTATGAACATTTATATGCCATTAAGAAGGAGAAGATAGAAAATGCCTTGACGAAGCACATTAAGGAGAACCCTGAACATGAGTTCACCTTTATGGTGATAGACCAATTAATGTTGGACAACGGGGTGGTCCTGAATCCTTGAAGCTGGAACTCAAGGAGTTGATGTGGCAGTTAAAACTGGAAGCTTATCACCCCCTGTTTTAAATAGTATGCTATCTATTAACATTGTCCTAAAAATGAGAAGTTTGGATAGGTAGGTAGGACACGTTTTTATTTTGAGGAATATAAGGGGTTTTTTTAGTTGCTACATCTGTAGCTATGGTTGCCAGTTTGGGTCTTGGAGAGTATACACCAAATAAGATATAATTTATTTGAATGGATGTTTTATATGGTTGTTAATGATTTTTATTTTTAACATTTTTTTATTATTACTTTTGTTTATAGTTTAAAATTTATTCATTTTAAAGTTTATTGAAATAATTTATGGCTTAAGATAGCCGTTACACTGTTGAGATTGCTGGTTAGAATATTATAGATTTATTGAATGCACCAGTGGGTAGGTTTAAGCTGTAACTGATGGCTTAATTTATATAGATATAAATATGAATAAGATTTTGTTAAATATGTTGGTATTAAAGGTTTTAAAGCTTTTTGAGGGCTGTGTGCCCTTTAGTAGTAAAAGTAGGAGGACGTGTTGATCATATGGTCTGAGTTTTATTGTATTAAAGTTCACCACTGTGGTGGTGAGAGAGTTAAAATTTCTGATGAAGTTGGTGCAGGTGTGCCAACGAAAAGCTGTATAGAGTTGTTGGCTTAATAAACATTATATATGTTTTAGTTTTGGATTACCTGTTTGGATTATCTTTGTCTGACTGGAATCCAGGTGAGAGTTTTGGCAAGCTTTTTTGCGGTAGTTTGATTTTTCATTTTTAGAGTTGCACAGCTCATTCATAATCCACCCATGTCCTGCTCTGTGTTCTATACTTACTTTATACAATCCTAACAGACCGCTCTGATCCAACAACCAACCGCTTGTAAATGTAGAAAAAGCCAAACTTTCAGCTGGCCAGATGCTTTACTCCTTTACCATCGCAAAACTTTGGAACTCCCTCCCCCAACACTTAGATCTACCCTCTCAGTAACCCTCTTCAAGACATCGCTGAAACAGCACCTCTCTTCATCTTGGCTGTGCACATGTACTAATTCCACATCTCATATAACCTAACTTCAACCATCACAACTATTCTCACCCCCACTCTACTTCTCTGGCATCTTCATTTCACATCCACCTGTCTTTTTACTTACTCCACCTCTCCATCATGTCCTCTTCCCTCTTCTACTAACCTTCATTGTCCTACCATTGATCCCGCCTGTCTGCTCCCTTCTCTTCCTAACCCTTATAGACCTACCATTTTACTAGGCAAGACATTCAGGTACTTTTGCAGCCTACCTTAAAATCATACCACCACTTATACCTGCAACAATATCCACTGACTTAGCTGATTCCTGCAACAGGACTCATATAGCCTATCACTCAGCTATTACACCTCCTAAACATGTGAAATGTTTAAGTACCTAGTCTCTAATTAATTCCTATATCTGCTTTGCACCCACTGCATGAAGTTCCCTATGTAGATTTTGCTAGTGGAAAGCTACTTGTATGAAATGTTGTCATGTATATACTCTGTATTGCTTGTATAATATCTTTGATTTGAGAATGATTACTTTGTACTGTTTTTTTCACCAATTGTATAAGCTGCCAATAATATGTACTAAATGTCTTTATTAAAGTAAATTCTGTAGTGTATGTGAAATGTCTTATATCTGGAGCTTTTTTCCCCTGGACTCCACTGAAAATGGGCACTTCTAGCCTAGCTGGACCATCCCGGTAAACAAATGCAAATAAATAAATAAATAAATAAGCACCTTTGGACACCCTTCAGCCATATATACTCTGTGGTTTATGCAATATGTATGCAGTACTGTAATACATACAAATAAATAGGTAGGCGTTCTAATCTCAGCACTGGCAACTGTGTGTTCCTAGGTTAAAGCATTTTGAGGCCTTTTCCATCCAGTAAACCTCCCATTGCCCTACTTTACAAGGCCTGCTGATGTCATTCACCTTAGAAGCACCTTTGGACACCCTTTAGCTGTATAAACTATGTGGCACATACAATAAGTATGTAGCACTATAGTACATACAACTAAATAGGTAGGGTCTCTAATCTCAGCACTGGCAACTGTGTTTGTAGATTAACATATTTTGAGGCCTTTTCTACCTATTAAACCTCACAACACCCTACTTTACAAGGCCTGCAGATGTCATTCTCCTTAAAGGCAATGTTGGACAGTCTGTAGGTATATAATCTCCATGGCACACATGATCACTATAGTACAGAGAAAATAGATAGGCAGGGAGTTGTAATCTCAATACTGGCAACTGTGTATGTGTGCAGGCCCATCCTACCCTGTTGACACCACCATTGCAATACTTTACAGGGCCTGTTCATGTTATCCACCTTAGATGCACCATTTTAAAGTCTACAGACCATACCAGTCATCTGTACAGATGTATGCAGAATGTCCAGATGTTTGCAACATATATGTGGTCTGCGTCTCATAACAATGGGGGTTTTGTCACATTAGTGGCATATCCATGAGTTCACATCACAAATAGTGATAGACATGTCAGCTTCATACATCATACCCTTCTGAAATATCATGCTGATGCAAATACCTGTTACCCTTTCACTTTCCTAGCTTTCTAAGAGCAATATGTGAGAAATTTCCTTATTTTTGGGGTTTCTCTCACCATTCATGAAGACATTCCCAAGACTGATTGCTGCAAGAGGTTGTGAGCTATGTCCCCAGCATATAATCTCTGTGATGCATGCAATATGTACGTAGTACTACAGTGTATGTAAGTAGATAGGTAGGGGTTCTAATCTGAGTGTTGCCAACTGTGTGAGTGTATGTGTTTCTATATGCATATCACCTGTGGCTGTCTTGCCTGTGTGTATGTGATGGTTATACAATTTTATGTGCCTGTTCCACCCTGTTAACTCCTCCATTGCTAACCTACTCAGGGTCTCTACAGATGTCCACCTTATATGCACAGTTACACATTTTATGATGCAAAAGCACTGTAGCACATGCAATAGTCATGTCAGTCTGTATTGTACATAACAAGGTGGGTAGGTGTTCTAATCTAAAAACTGTAAACTCTGTGTGCATGTGTGTTTCAATGCATGTCCCCATGCAGCAGTGTGTGTGTTTGACATGGCTCTACCATGTTAAGGGCCTGTTAACCCCCAATTGGCAATCCTAACAGCCCCTGCAATTGTCACCAACCTGAAAAGTAGCGGTAGACACTGCAAAACTATAGTAGCTCTGAGTTGTTTGTGGTATGTATATAGCACTATCATATGTAGAGCTAGGCAGGTAGAAGTTCTACTGCCAACAAGGTCAGATCATGAGTAGGTGTGTTTGTGTGTATGTATGTATATCTCCTTGCAGCAGTCTAACTGTGTTATGGCCACCAGCATACCTCTCAAACCCTCACAGAAAGACATCTGGTTAAAGCCATACAGAAAAGTGGGGCAAAGGCCAAACACTGAACAGCACAGCCTTCACATATTGCTGTGACATACATGGAAAATAGATACCAGAATAAGTTGTGCATATTAATTTATTTTCCAAAGGGTATGCTTGTGACATGACAATATCCATCATTAATCACTAATTTATTTATTTATTTGACATTTGTTGACCAGGAATGTCTGACTGAGCTTGCACCCTTTTCAGTAGAGGCCAGGGGGGAAAAGCTCCACAAACTATTACATACACCATAAAAATGTTTACAAACAATACAGTATGCATGAGGTAATATAAACATGCATTATAATGCTTGGATTTACAATTGCAACATCAGAGTTTAAAGGTGTTATTTACAAAAAAGGCAATAAAACCAAATGTTAAAGTCTTTCATATATCTCCAATACATAAGGACTTCACCATACAGAGGGGAATTAATGACAATTAACTCAGAGTTTAAGAAAACCCCTTAAACACACACACACTGTGATGACAGACCCGGGTACTCGTCATGCTAATAATGTTGCATTTAGGCAACAAGTGGTGGCAGTGGTCAGAAAAGGCTTGTATGTGGTTCAACGGATCTAGGACTGTTGAACGAAAGTTCAACAGTCCGAATCCACTATAAACCGAACATACTTTAGTGAAAGCGCTTTTCACCGAAAAAGTGCTTTCGCTAATGTGCATTAAAAAGAAACAAGAAAAAATGTGCATTAAAAAGAAACAAGAAAAAACAGTAAATTAATGTTTATGCAGGGGGGAAGTCCCCCTGCACACACCCCACTTTAATATTCTCACTCTGAGATCACACTACAGTGAGGAGAAGGGAAGTTTTCCCTTATTTGCACCGTAGTAAGGTCTCCGCAACAGTCATTCACCCACAACTCCCCTCTATCTGCAGGCATACTTCTGCGAAAGTGCTTCTTCGGTGAAAAGCACTTTTGCGTAAGTATGCCTGGTCATTTTTGTTTCGGTAAAAAATTCCTTCAGGGATCAATATGGATCCCGGTTCAACACAAACATAAAGGGACTGTATACAGACAAAAGGTGGACATTACCTCTGAATAGTCCTCAGTCAGCAAAACAATAAATTAGCAGCATGGCCAGTTTGCTATGTATCTATGTAGACATCTGCAAAAAATGTAAAGGCTGTGTTAATGGCCACAAAGGTCATCCATGGCCCTCAACACCTGTGCCATGGAGACAGCCTCTAATTAGTACTGCCCCAGTGGTTATCATTCAGGTTATCCACAACTGTCCTTGGCATGCCTACATGGCAATGTTGTGATCAGCCCTTCAACCGCTTCCCCATAAACGAGAGTATAACCCTATGCACATTACCAGCATGACAGGCCTGAATCACATATGAAGTGGGATGTCAACCAATGGGACAGATTCAACCCCAACAACCCCACCTGTGCCTCACAATGGACACCATCATCATCAGTGTCCGATGAGACACTGACATCAGCTTGTGAGGGGGGAGCGCACTCCAACCCCCATGGTCACCTGTGAGGGGAAGACAACATGAGTACATTAATTCCTACACTATATTTTTTGATGATCCACATACACACACACACACACACACACACACACACACACACACACACACACACACACACACACACGCACACAAGCACACACGCACACACGCACACACACACACACACACACACACACACACACACACACGTGGGGTGCCACAAAGGCATTATACAGACCAGACTGATGCAATGCACAACACACAATCAGACCACAACAGACACATTCTGGATAGGCCCCAACAACATGCACTGCAATTATGTTCAGTTAATGTTGCTAGTACTATACACCTGTGAGATACATGATACGTTGGAGTATGTAGTAATGCACCCCTGTATAGCACAGTGGCTACTCCTATACCAAACAATGTGGGAATATGTTTCAGCTCCTGAAAATATGCTACTGTGAGTATCAATGTGATGCACTGCAGTGAACCCTACCACAAATGAAATGGAACAAATTGCAATATGGTTATGCTTAACAGTTGTGTGCATGACACACTAGCAGCCCTTAGCATGCCTAGAGTATAGGTGACCCATAACATAATAGTTCATACTCACTGGTTACAGGTTGATGGTCTGCAAGCACATCAAAAGTACCTATAGAGTTGTGGGGAGAGGTTTTGTCAGCACACACACATATGACAATGGTACAGGATAATATGTGCATTTTTCAACATGTGCAGTACAAGCTGTGATACTACCCAAATTGCTGACATTCACAATATGTGTGCATATGTGTGCATTACAAAACCCCAACCACAGATGCAGATTGACCTGACATATATGTACAGGTATGTAGAAGTTGCAACTATGAATGCTACAGTATTAACATGATGACCACTGGAGGCTTACCTGGACACTCCTTGGCTGTGGCCACTGTGCCACCAACCTCCACAGCATATGTACTGATGCTTTCCTATGAGCTGATGGCTGATGCCAGGTTTGACAGAAACTCCTCTGTGGCTGAGAGTGGTGGTTGTGGACCAGGCCCTCCACCTGTGCCAGCATGGCCCTGGCCACAGCTGCAGCCCTTTGCCATATATGGTGTGTGAGATCTGTGGCCCGGTGTCAGACCTGTTCATAGCTCCTGTGCAGGTGGCCCACATTATTGAGTGTTTCTATCAGTTCTGCCCACAGGGAAGCACATGGTTGCAGGTGTTGGCAGCTCCTTCCCAACAGTACCCGGTAATGGAGTATCAGGGCATTGATGACTGCGGCGGTCTCGGTCTCTGAGAAGGGGGGGGGGTAGCATCTTCTGTACATCCCACTTGAAAGACATGAACAGGGGAACACATCACAGAACTGCATACACTGCACACCATTATGTGCAGATCCTGCACACCCACTATTGCCAGCACTATGTACCACTAACCCCCATATCATACCCCCATCATCTACCAGCACAGTATGTCTGTAGGTATCAGCAACATACTGCCATTACAGCATGAATGTCCCCCTGATCCTGATGTTTCATGCTACTTGCAGCATGTGCTATGAGGTGTTGTACTGCATGTAGCTGTTGTACCTATTATTGCTTGGTTTTAGGCTGTCTACATGACCTGCTGTGGTGTCAGCCTCCTACTGTATTAGTAATCACCTGGTCTGTAGGTCCACCTTTCAGGTCTTCCTGGCCTTCTTCCGGTAGATTCTGGAATATATGGCTGGACAATGTCCTACAGTTTCCCCAGCCAGTGCGCTTGATATTGGTGTCCTGGCACCATGTAGCACCTGCCTCATGTACACGCATGGACAGCGATCTAGGAACACCACCAAGGAACACAATGTGTGAGAGTTGGAATGACAGTAGGAACCTCCAGTCCATGCTCACTGCCTATCAGTGCTGCATATCTGTCCCCAACAGGTTGTCAACACAATCAGTACACCTGACACACCTACATAACACACACAAACATCTGCAGTGGTCCTCAACATACACACCCACAAACAAAGGGGATCTCTGAGCCAATGACACACATGAACACCACAGCCATAAACAGCACATAACACACATGGCCACACACCTGTGTCCCACAGCCACACAGGCATCAGCCCATGTCAAACATGTCACACATAGGGGCCTCTTGTCGAGACACTTTCATCTGGCTGTGTATGTGGATGGAAACAGTTACTTTTGTGTCAGGTAACAGACTCCACCATACTGTGTACACACTGCTGTCTCTCACCAAAAGGTGCTGTTATGGGTCTGGACTATATGCAGTGAGACATGAGTGTGCACACAGGTTATGTGTCCCAGCCAGGTATGTCCGTAGCCTTATGCAGCATTATGCTGTCAGCCAGACAGATGCCACAATGCAATCAGGAAATGATTGCTCTTAACATGTCCACATTTCTCCTGTGATATTCCAAGGGTTCCAGTACCTCTGAGTCAGGGACGATGTATTAAACAGACCATGATGCTCTGTGAGAGGTGACTTCCATTTGTCTTCATAGGTCTTCATGCATCTGGCAGTTGTTCACACCTGCCCCATAGTGACTCCATGAGTAACAGTGGTAATGTTAGCACTATCAACATACATGTGTTAGTGCAGCACATATTAAAGAGCATGGTGCAAAATGCTAGAGGTGTAGACATGACTTTGCCCTCACTGCAAGCATTCCTAACGCTGGGAACTGCAGACATCTGTGCAGTCACAAAGACCATGGTTCAAAGGTACAGAGAGCACCCCAGCCTTATATGGTCAACCATCCTGTCATACATGCAGAAGGCTAATTGTAGCCAGTAATGCCATGGGACATGGAGTTTCTGTATATATTAGACACATACACACCTACATGCTGTGAAGGCAGTAAGATGCACAGGGGACACTGCAGGGGAAGTTCACCAATGCCAGCACAAACATATTCAATTCACAGCTAGCTACCAGCCACCACATATGAACAGGAAGCCCATTCTGCCTATATGGACCTCATCAACTGTATTTGGAGTTGGGTCTGTAGCCTGAACATGGGTCAGTTGAATGGCCCAACATACATTGTGAGACATACCCATGCCAGCACACAAATGCCCAATAAGGCTTTATAAGTGGATGTCGAAGCACCTGGGTGTAGCCAGAGGCTACCCCCAAATGAGGTGAAGATGGATTCCAGTTGACATTACACAACACAAGTTAACACTGCTGCACCCCTACAGTGTTATCCTCAGTGGCAATGCAACTGTCATGCAGTCACATTTTCAGTCACCATCTCCCAGAATACCTATCCACCTAGGGCAGCCATACTTACACCTCCAATGTAGAATAAATCCTCCTAGGGGTATACACACCCTCACAGGCCCAAAACCATTATCAAGGACTGGCACCAATTTACACACATACACACAAGTGCTATATGTGCATTTGTACAGCTGCATGTAGTCAAATATACCCAACAGGCCTACATCATCCCCTGCTGGGATTTGTACACCTGTTTGGTGGGCATGTGCAATACATACTGTTCATTACAGGAAAGACATACTGCTGTCTGAGACGAAGTAGGGGCAGGTGCCCTTTTTGGAGCACTTTCTCCTTAGCATGTACATGAGAATGGGATCTGTCATGCAAATATGCACAACAAACATGGAGCCTATATTGTCTACATCCACTACACATAGTCATCTCCCCTACTCTACATATGTCTGCAACAGCACAGGAAGCAACTGCAGCTGCTCACTTGTGGTGCTCAGGGACACAAGCTATACCACTATTGCTGGTATTGCATACTGGATGCCTGACAGAGTCAGTGGAGGCTGCACCCCCGGTGTCCCCCATGAGCACATCAAGGTGTCCACAGTACATCTCACATCTCCTATATGTGGGGAACAGGTCACCACTGCCATGTGATACTCATGGTATACATCTGCCATGGGAGCCTATCACATCACAGGATGCATCCTACATGACCCCAAGCATAACCTTGCAACACCATAAAGAACCATATTCAAAGGAGGACTGACTACTGCCTTTGTCCCATCCATTTCATGGATGACCACTGTACCCCTTTAGACTAAGGTGGGCCATCCCCCACTCAGTCACATGATAGACACAGCAGCCTAACTAGGCTATACTGCAAGGCTGTAGCACAGTTTCAAGTGAACCCCATTAAGAAGGACATGTGCAACCTGGACACACTCCATTACACACACGTAGGCTTTGTCAAGGAAGGGTTCATGTCTGCTACACTCAGATGGTCTCGGTGATACAGTCACCAAAGCTGTGGACTGGTGGTGACACTGCAAAATGCTTACCTCAAGCTGGACAAACTATGTGACAGTATAGGCCAAGTGGCCATTGTATATATAACACTGCCAAGTATGCATCACACCATATGTTACCATAGGGGTAGCACACCAGTGCACTGACATGAACCATGTATTCCACATAGGGAAATGCACCTCATGCGGTTCATCCATAAGTAGGTGTGTAACCTGTTGTTCTGTGTTTGGGCCTCTGTTATGTGTGATGTACACATCTGAGGTGCATGTGACAGCCATTAGCTTATGTCCGACCATATCTGTAGATGACTGCATGCTGTGTGCCATCACCAGATTCCCTAATGATGTAGGCATCTGCCTAGAAGGGTCTCATACAGATACATGACCATTGCCAGACACATGGCCTCAGGCTACATAACAGGACATGCAGTGTGAACCCCTATGGGGAGAGTGACATCACCGCATACTATGGCAGTACAAACAACATCCTAGGCACGCAATCAGTAGTGAGTATGCTGTGGACACAACTCTTTGGCAACATGACATGTCAACACAATGTTGCTTCCATTGTAAGATAAACCTTCTACAAGGCCCATGTCATGCATAAGGGTATGTCATCAGGGGGCATGGGGTATACACATCCCTGCATCCTCCCTAATGAGGACCCTTAATGTCTATAACTCACTGTTCATCATTCACATCACACAGCACATGCTGCAGCTGAGGAGATCGCAGACTCCATATTGCTTGGACTGCTGCACAAGTGCAAGTCATGCTCCAGTCTAACACACACACACACACACACACACACACACACACACACACACACACACACACACACACACACACACACACACACACACACACACACTTAACCTGGTGTGTGACATGAAGCAGCCTTGTTGGCAACTCAGATTTGTGTGCCACACAATCAGCCTGTGATGGAATGGCCACCCTGTCCACATCAGGCAGTATAGCTATTTACACCTTTGCAGGCATAGCCTGGTTAACTGGATGGTTAACTGCACATACACACTTGGGATACAGCCTGTGCCCCTGCTGGACAGGGGCATCAAGTGCTACTTTGCATACACATGGGCTAACATCTGGCCTGGGCATATGGCTGCTAAGGGCCCATAGCCTAGTAATGTGATATGGCACCAGGAGTAGCAGATATGGCCTGAGTGCCATGACACACTATGTTGGTATGTGTCCACACCCATTACTGTCATTGACTGCTGGGTGTCCCCTATGGGCGGCATGTTAGTACCATGTCAACCAGCCTACATCTGAAAAATAGATGAGTGATACTACAAGTGCATGTAGACATTCCAGCAACATCTGTGTTACACACTTACTGAGAGCAGTGCATATGTGACATAGGGTATCCTCCTTACAGAGGTCTGAAATCTGCAGTACCCAGATGTTTGCAGAATGTGTACATGTGCCTCATAAATGCAGACCCCCTGCCACACAAACATCTATTCCCAGACAGTGGTTGGACAATACATGATGGCTGTCCCCAGAGTTTGGGGAATGTGTCTGTGACATGGCAGACCCTGGGAACACAGAAATGGTACATGAATATCTGGTACTGTATGCATTCCCTTACATTGTATACTCAATATGTATGCACTGCCACTGAGCCAGAGCCAGTGTCCTCCCACTACTTGTAACTATAACCTGCTGTCCTGCTGCAGGGGGTCACCAGGTATGCTAGCCATAGGTGTCAGGCAATGAGATGCAGGTGTGGAGTGCACAGTGACTTGGCCAGAGAACCTCATTAATGGTGAGGGACACCTGCACAATCTTTGAACTAAGCCTGCATGACATTCACAGAGTGAGAGGTGCTCACTGACAGTACATGATGTCATATGCCACCTGTATCCACCTGTTGTTACTGTCAGTATTGTACAACAGACATCAAACTTAGCAGTCATATGTGAGCTGACCATTGCTGGGGTGATTCAGGGGCCAGAGCTGTGATCTATGTCACTGCAGACAGAGCAGTAAGGGATGGCCATAGGTGCTGGACAGCAGACTAACAGCAACATGTCAGCCCAGGCAATGTTGTTGATACCTACAGTTTAAATTCTTATTTCCAATAACTGCATCCCCCCATCTGCATTCCATTACATGCTTCATTCAATGACATACCTGGTATAGTCCTGTATTCCTTTGAGTGAAGAAATCCAGTTGTAGTATCCTAGTGAATCACAGTCTCTATTCATGAATAAAGGTTCAGACCTGTTTACCATAGGCAGCACCTTGCCTTTTGTAGGTAATGCTCATGAACAGGTGATTACCTGTGCACCAATCTGTGACTCCCACTTACTAATTGCATCCAGAACAGCTGGGTTGCCTTTCCATTAGCCAATGGCATGGTTACACAGTGTTATAATTACGGCCTTGCCCCTTTTCCTGGCCCATGAGGAGGACATTATAAAGGTAATGGAACTACAGCTTTACAGAGAGTAGGTAGGAATACTGCAAATGTTAACAGACTTTCAGATTCTGTAGCAGTGTACAGTTGAGCAACATGTGTTGGGGTCAGTAAGGAGACAGGCATATGTGAGTGTCATAGGTCCTTTTTATTGGAATGTGCATGCTGCTACAGTTGATGCTGTTCTATCAGCTGTGTGTGTGTTTGAGGTGGGAGACCCCCAACCCTTGATGTATGTGTGTCATGTGGATATTCCATTCTAGGTGTGTGAGAGGTTTGAATAAAGTATCAAAAACTCTGGTTACACATGGCCGGCATAAAAAGTAAATATGTATTATTTATTTGATAGTAAGTGCTTTCACGCTTCTACTGACCACTTCATCAGACTACATAAAGATAACACCAACTTAACTTAAATACAAATTAAGAACCAATCAAATAATAACCTCAGTTAGTCACAACTATGCAGGTTTAACAAATAAACAAAAACATTTAAAGACACAATGCCTATATCCAAACTTAAAAACAAACATAGGAAAATGTATGACATAAAACATGTCTATGCTAATATTTCTATCTAATGATTAAGTGCCCTGGCTTTTAAAAAGAGCTTAAGGGACACCTTATTATTCAAACCGGGAGGTTTATCAGCATGAAACAAAAGTATCCACTTTTGTTCAGCAGCCTCAGTAAGATTTCTAAAATCTAAAATCACCCCGTCTCAGCCCTTCATTCAAAATTTCCAAATACAAACAATTTAAAAACATTTACCTTCTTTAGGAACATGTTGAGCTAAGGCATTCATCTCTTTACCATTCTTGATATCTCTAAAATGTTCTAATATTCTGTCTTTCAAAGAACAATTCATTGAAACCTAGCTGTGGATGCACTAACTGTCTCCCTGCAAAAATATGGCTCCATCCAAAGAGTTTTTGCAGACATATGTCCCTAACCTATCAGATTGTATAAACTTCATTTCAGTAATTGCCATATAACATAAATGTCTCTTAAGGGACTTGTTGTTACGAAAAGAGAATCGTTGTCTTTCTTCTATGACATCTTTCAACTCATCTATAGTAGTTAAGATATTCCATTTTCTTTTAATAACTTCAAATACTATATTAACATCACTGGAATATGATAGGGGTACTCTCATAGCATTATTAGCTGATCCTTAAAAAAGAGGCCCTATACTTTCAACCCTATTATCGACATTATCCAGTTGAACTACATCTCCACTACAGTTGGGTTTACATTTATTGTATCTTTCTTTCCATGATTCATTTATGCATTTATCTATGTCTTTCTCCCTATAACCTCTGTCAAGGAATTATTGTTTAAGACTAGAAAGTGTTGATTCAAGCTTCAAATCTTCATTATGTAATCGCATAATCCTATATACCTGACCTTCTAGTACATTAAACTTAAAATGTTTAGGGTGCATACTTCTATTATGCAACAAATTATTCTTTCTCACAGGTTTCCTATATAAACTGGTTTCTATCTTACTTAATTGATTCCTATTAATTCTCACATCAAGGAATTATATTTCTTCAGATGAATATTTATAAATGAATTTTAAAAAATCAGTTGTGGTATGCAAATAGTCGAAAAATTCTCTTAATCTCTCTTCAGTGCCTTGCCATAATAAGAAAATATCATCCACAAAACGTGCATACCAAATTATCGATCTTCTGAAAGTCTCATTCCCTAAAACATAGTTGGTCTCCCATTGTACTAATGCTAGGTTGGCATAGCTATTGGCACAAGCTGTGCCCATAGCCATGCCAACCTTTTGCAAATAAAATCATAACCAAACACAAACATTATTCTCAAGAATAATTTCCAGTAGAGCAAATATCAGCCTTGCCTTATCAGGATTATAGCCTCTATCATTCAAAAACACTCTAATATTGTCAATACCCCATGTATTAGGTACAACCATGAACAATGATTCTATATCCAAAGTTACCAACAGATACTCAACATTGATATCCTTTGTTCTCACATATAAATTCTGTAGAAATGTTCCTGTATCTTTTAATATAGTTTCGCAATCATCCAATAAAGGGTGTAGATTCTTGTCAACATAGATAGAGAGGGGCTCGATCATCCAACCCTTACTAGAGACTATCGGTCACATTGGTGGAATAGTTAGGTGTTTGTGCACTTTAGGTAGACCATACATACTAGGAACCAGCAGATGTTCTGCATTAAAATAATCAGTGTTTCAGAAATCATCCTTGTAATTAATAAATCAAAAATTAGGAGTGAGATTTTATCAATAATACCTTTCACAACATTACTAAATATGCGAATATATGTACCCGCATCATTCAATAAACATTTTTGCTGTATGTATAATTCTTTATCAAGTACTATCCCACCCCCTTCCTTATTAGCAGGTCTAATTTCAATAAAAGACATTTCTTTCAGTTCACATAACATGTTGTAACAACAAGTCCCTTAAGAGACATTTATGTTATAGGGTTATTACTGAAAGGAACTTTATACAAGCTGATAGGTTAGGGACATATGCCTGCAGAAATTGTTTGGTATGTAGCCATATTTTTGCAGGGAGGCAGTTTGTGCATCCACAGCTAAGTTTCAAGATTGGATTAAGCTTTTATGCAGATTGTAAGACTAGAAATCTTATATATTTTGTTTTTTGTACTGTATGTTTTATGTTCTATGTAGGCAAAATGAATTGTTCTTTGAAAGAACGAATATTAGAACATTTTGGAGATATTAAGAATGGTAAAGAGATGAATGCCTTAGCTCAACACTTTGCTAAAGAAGGTAGAGGCCATGTTTTTAAATTTTTTGTACTGGAAATTTTGAATGAAGGGCTGAGAGGGAATGATTTTAGAAATCTTACTGAGGCAGCTGAACAAAAGTGGATACTTTTGTTTCATGCTGATAAACCTCCTGGTTTGAATAATAAGGTGTCCCTTAAGCCCTTTTTAAAAGTCAGGGCACTTAAACATTAGATAGAAATATTAGCATAGACATGTTTTATGTCATACATTTTCCTATGTATGTTTTTAAGTTTGAATATTGGCATTGTGTTTTTAAATGTTTTTGTTTATTTGTTAAACCTGCATAGTTGTGACTAATTGAGGTTATTATTTGATTGGTTCTTAATTTGTATTTAAGTTAAGCTGATTTTATCTTTATGTAGTCTGATGAAGCAGTCAGTAGAACTGTGAAAGTGCTTGCTATCAAATAAATAATAAATATTTTCTTTTTATGCCGGCCATGTGTAACCAGAGTTTTGATACTTTATCTTTTATTGTTTTTATTCTTTGGTTACTTAATTCAGGTTTTTAGGATTGGTTTGTTTGTGTGTGAGGTATGATAGGTCTGTAGCAGGTAGGTGGATAGGCTGCAGCTGCTGCATTCTAGCCATGTGTCAGACTAGGGATTGTGAAGGCATAGGAGGACAGCAAGCTGTTACTGTCAGTGAGGGAGCATTGTCAGCTGTTGTGTTACAGCATGGCCTGGCTGAGGGTACCCATAACAGTCCAGGTGAAGGACGTGCTTCTGGTACACATGTTACATAATAGTGCCATCCAGAGAGTGTTAGGCAACATTTAATACACATGTTCATAATAGTGAAATGTGTCCCACCCTGCAGGCCGTTAAGTGCTACTGAGAGTGGCAGTGAGTGTGGTGGAAGCAACCAGTTTTGCTGGAGTCGCTAGACATTGCATGACTCAGTTATTCCTATGTTTTATTGACATGCATGTAGTTGTTGTGCCACAGAATGGGCTGTGGTCCAGGACTGTGGGTGTCCAGATGTGGCACATGCTAGGAATGTAACAGATAGATGATATAGCATATATTAATAATATATATTATATAGTCATAATAATATATTATATATACAGTATCATGACACTATATTATCATATTATATTATGATAATATATATTATATGCTATATTACTAATAAGGTATCATAGTATGTCAGGTGTATTTCTAAGACATGTGCAGGCATACAGTGTGTTACATATGATTGACATGGACATGTGTGTACAGTTGTGTATGATGAGTGACACTGAGCTGTCATGGTTTGTAATTCCAATCTGCACTGCATTGCCAGTATGTTGGCACACAGAGTAGGTTTTATGGCAACCCTGGCATATGTAGGGGATACAACTGTGGTAATCCAGCAACAGTCTGCATTTGTCAGCTCTACCTGATATTGTAGCAGGATTTATTTGTCTGTGTACTGGTTTGTTGTCAGTGTCAGATGCCCAAGTTAGGGTTGCCACCTGTTCAAATTGCCAAACTGGGACATTTTTGGTAAAAATGTCAGATTTCAAAGGGCAAAACATACCCACGGCCAGTACAAAGGGCATAACCTCATTTTCTGCCTATGTAACAGCTTATTCTTGTAGCATTTTAGTTGCTTCAGATACAGAATAACTGTTTTATGCAACTATTACTTAAATATAGGAAATATGTTTGTCCTAACATCTCAGGACATTTGCCATTGTTTCTATGTCTTTGCAGGACACAAATGCCCAAAGAGGGTCTGTCCCTCACAAAGTGGGACAGGTGGTTACCCTAGCCCAAATACATTGTGATTTGTCCCAGTATATATAGGAGTAGTTTGTCACTGGCAATCAGGATATGTTTGTAAAAACACTACTTGATATCAAGCTCTGTTGGCCTACTGGTGTAATGCAGTATATTGTAGTTGACAAGGTCCTGGGTGCAATACTTGGCAGTATTTTTTCCCCTAATGTTATATGTACTGCATGATATATTTACAAAAGCATTGCTAATTTTATACAGCTGATTTGGTGTAGTGGTGTGTTGCTCTGACTCTAGTGCACAGGATCCCAGGTGTGAGACTTTGCAGTGATGTCTTTTTTTCCCCTAATGTTAAATGACTTTACTGCATGATATATTTACAAAAGCAGCGCTAACTCCCCACAGCTGATTTGGTGTAGTGGTGTATTGGTCTGACTCTAGTGCACAGGGTCACTGGTTTGAGACATACCAGAGCAGAACAGTGGCTGAATGAGATAGAACAGTGCCTGGATGAGATAGAGTGATTAAATAGAGCGATTAAAGCAGTTTTAAGGGGGGTTTGCATGATGCTAAGTGATGCCAAGAAGCACTAAGATCCCCTTAGCTTCACTTACCAGCACTTATCCCCACTGAAATCCACATTATTTTCAAAAAAGAAAAAAAAAGGGATGATAGGAAAGTGGTGAAATGGGGGCAAGCAGGGGGAAAAACATTATGAAATGCAGCTAGGGATGTGCAGGATGGGGTGCAAGAAAGGACCAGAGCTCTCCATTTCTTATGCAGCAACAGCTGTGCATGATGTGGACAATTTGGAACTTATAGCCTCTAGTGTGGGCAACATAAATTTGTTGAATAATTCATGGGTAAATTTTCAGTGTACGTGGGGGCAAAATGGAGAGCTATGTATGGGATGAGATTTTTGGGGGGGCAGATATCCCTTTTTTAAGGTGAGAGTGGGATGTTGGGGAAGGGTAGTAGGTACATTTGGGGAGGTAAGTTTAGTAGGAGAGGTTGCTTTTGCAGACAGACAAGACAGACAAGACAGTAGACAGTGGCAGTGTATGACACATGAGGGGGGTAGACACCTTGGATGGGGAGGGTGGTTGGAAATTAGAGAACCAGGTGTCCCCAGATGGAAACAGTGGGACTGAGGTCCACACCCAGGGGCAATCACCACTACCTCTTCATGGCCTTGAAGGTGCCTGTGCTGAGGGCTGTATGATAGGGCCAGTCTTTCTATCGAGGTGCACCAGTCTGCCCTTGATCTGGCACAGATGGTCATCCAAATCCCGCTGGCTGACCCTGTGCACCATACCTGAAAACTGGTGTCAGGTGACAGGGTCCACTCAGTGCCCATGCCCGGGTCGGGACGAGCTGTGTCCCCTGAGGTGGTTCCACCCAAGGGTGGTGCAAGACCAGCGGAAGTGACAGCTCTGAGTTGGGTCCCATGCATGCTGGAACCCATGCCATGGCCAGATGAGGCGGAACAGGTGGATCCGCTGGAACTTGCCACCACAACGTGCTATGGTGTTGAGGTTTGTTGAAGTGTATTGGTTAGTCAAAAAAGAAGCATTTCAACATTAGTTATAACAGCATGCATGGGTATTCCAATTAACCCAGAACAATAGAACTGAAAAAAATAGCATAGCAAATGGAACACATGCATAAATGGAATAATAGGTTCATAGGTTCATACTAGGCTATCTGCCCTAGGGCATTTATAAGCCTAGCCAGAGTGTGTTTGGCTTTCGCCACCCATTTTAAATTAATTTTGCTATGCCCTTTTTTGAGGTTAGTATACTGTGCCTCTGTCTAACAGTGACACAGAAGTGATACCCGGGGTAAACCTACGATCTCCCATCCACTCATCAAGATTCCTCTTGAAGATAGTCAATGAGGGACTCTGCCTAACCTGGACTGGGATTTTATTCCAGAGTGAAGGGAGCCTCTCGGTTATGAATCTGTCCCTCCAGCATGTCCTATTTATTTCAGTGCTGAGGTTCAAGTCTCTCGAGTGCGTAGCTTGATGGGATTTGGATTTTCTGAGGTGCAGCATGTCCATTAATTCCGGGTTGGACATGGCTTTATACATCAGGCACAGATCGCCTCTGAGCAGGCGGTATGCCACTGAGTAGAGCTGGAGTTTCTTTAACTGGGCAGCATATGGCATCTGTTTGAGCCCTTTGATCCTCTTGGTGAGGTACATTTGGGGTTTTTCCAGTTGCTGCAGGTGTCTGGTAAGGTACATCCCAAAAGGGGCATTGTACTCAATTATGGGCCTGATGAGGGATGAGTAAAGAGGCACGATGACCTCCCCTGATCTAAATGTGAATCCCTTTATGATTAGATGAGCTATATAAAATGTTTTTCTAACCACTTTGGCCACGTGGTTGTCAAATGAGAGATTGCTATCAACTTGGGTCCCCAGGTCCCTAATTACTTCTTCTGTACTTAATGGATTACCAGCTATGTGGTAATTTGTGGGCACTTTATTTTTGCCAAAGGGGCTGACTATACGCTTTTTGGCGTTTAGCTTGAGGCCATGGCTCTGGCACCAGTTGTCTGTTTCTATGAGGCCCTTTTGGAGGATACTTGTGTCGGCTGGAGAGTCAATTATGGTGCCCAGTTTGCAGTCATCTGCGAACTTGGACAGCCACAGTCCTTCCGTGTTGGCCTGTACCTCCGAGAAATATATACCGAACAAGAGAGGTCCCAGGACTGAGCCTTGTGGGACGCCACTTGTAACTGGTTTGGAGTCTGACATGGCTCCAGCAATTCTAACCATGTGGGTTCTGTCCTTGAGCCAGTTTGCAACCCATCTAGTGACATAGGGGTTTATATTTAAGCTGGTGATTTTATCTATAATGCCCGAGTGGGGTATTGTATCAAAGGCTTTTGCGAGGTCCAGGTAGGCTGTGTGGACCACCTTCCCCTCGTCAATGGCCTTGGTGACTGTTTCAAAGAAATCAACCAGGTTTAAGAGGCAGGATCTGCCCTTAACAAATCCGAACTGGGTAGGATCAGTGTCTGTAGGTCCCCAATGTCTTTATTTATGAGGTCCATGATGATCCTTTCCATAGCTTTGCAGACCAAGCTAGTCAGGCTTATGGGGTGATAGTTTCCAGGATCTGTTGAGGCACCACCTTTGTGGAGAGGGACCACTGTTGCTGTACGCCACTCTTTGGGTACATATCCTGTAGTAAGGCTGAGATTGAACAGTAGTTTAATGTTTGGGTTTAGCTCTTCTTAGAGTTCATGTAGGACACAGCCCAGGACACCGTCTGGTCCATTTGATGCTGTGTTTTTTGCTTTGGAGAGGGCAGCTCTTACCTGAGCATCTGAGATGTCAGGGGGGCACCACTCTGCTGGGATAGATATTTGCCCTTTTGGTGGGGAGAGGGGGAGAAGTTTGTGCTGAACCTGTCAGCTAGGATGTTGGCAATGTCTGTGGGTTCGGTGTATTTTTTTGTCATTTTGGACTAATTCTGAGCATATCTGAGAATTCCCACCCAGGTTCCTAACATAACTAAAGAAAGCCTTGTGATTATCCTTAGTGTCCTGTGCAATTTTTCTCTCAAAGCTGGCCTTAGACGATTTTATGAGTGCCCGTAGTTTTTTGCTAATACTGATCAGAGATGCCTTCCCTTTTTGGGATTTTGCTCTATCATGTAGTAGCTTCCTCCTTCTATTGTATAATAATAGTCATTATTGTAATAGCATGCCAGCAACAGTTATGGCAACAGGCCACCAACACTGGGATTTGAACAAGTTATGTTAGTATGCAAGTATTGAAATATATGAACAGTAATATAACACAAGTCCCAACATTAGGTTTTAAGAAGAACATACCCGTAGTATATGAATAATAATTAGTGAAGCAGATATGGGGTGGGGTGAGAGGAGTTAAAAACACTCCATTACCAGCTGTATATGCTATATTTTTTACAACAGCACTGCTCAATACTCTTACAGGTCTGCTCTCACTTTACATCTACCTGAGGCCTATAGCTACTGTAGCATGTACAAACCTGTTAAGCTGTGGACCTGGAATGGTATGGGTCAAGCTGTGAGAACTCTATGTACATGACTAGATGGGACCTGTACATGTCAGAGTTACATATATGACTAACAAGGTATACCCTGCACTGATGTTGTGTGAGTATGCTACTGGTATACCTCTACTGGATTTATATCTGTGCCCAAGGTTATTGACAACAGTGATCATTAGCCATAACAACATGTCACCTGAGGGACATGTATCAGGAAGAGTGCATGGTGTATATACCTATCCTGCTGTCCTTTGTAGGCATGGGGTTGGACACTGGAACATTTGCACACAGTTTATTAGTATACCCTTCATACAGCTAATACAAACATTTATTTACATGTAAGCCCTGTGGAGAAAATATCTGTTAACACTACCTGACTGTTTCTACAAATAGTCATGATTCCTGGTATGTAACTATAAACACATCTTAGTATCAGTCACTGGATTCAAACCATAGTCTGTGTGTGCAAAAATGAATGACATATCGATTTCTTATCACACTGAGCTACTGGGGCACTGCTGTTTTTTTCTTGATTTATTTGTGCTTAAAACTCACTTAGTTACACAGTCTGATCTTGTAATATAAATGGAGTGTCACAAAAGACTGTAGTGACAGTTGAACATACATACATGAGAGTCATGCATGATAGTCAGCTGTGTATTAATACTTTGAATGCAGGTGTACACATTTAACTCCTATTGGATGTGAATATGTGTGATCTGTACAGATCATAGCAGGGTGCCGGGGTGCATACGCAACCCATGTACATTTGCACATCATATATTTGCAGTCCCCACCTATTACAGTCTCATATTTGCCTGCATCAGCATACCTACATTCATGATTACATATAGCTGAAATGCAAAGGTTAACATAAGACAATGCTGCAGAGAACACACCATAATACATTACACATTACTATTCAAGGTTCAGATCCTAGTGCATAACATACATCACATTTAATTGTATCTTGTTTTACAGCTCCATATCTACAGTTTGGCATAACAACTGATTATCAGACAAACCTCAGTGAATGAATGCTCTCATAGCCATACTTGCTGTGTAGCAGTTGTACACTTGTATTTCTTCAACAACAGACCAGATTAAACACAACAGTTTGTGGTAATAATTTTTACTGAGGGTGACATGACACAGTGGTTCATTGCATTCAAAATTCTGGTTTATTACATTCAAAATTCTAACTTCAGTTGTACTTCACATCCTGCAGATGATGAATTATTGTCATTTATTACCTTAACAGTAGCAATCACAGTGTACTTTATTACCAGATTAATTCCTACACAGTATTATTACAGTACTAGCTTTCTTTCATTAATAGTAGCTTGTTTGCTGCCTTCATCAGTATTACATAGTACCTGGCATTAGTCACTTATATCACTGCTGGTCTAACAACACATTTATTTAGTACACTCAGAACACACTATACCTAATGGCAGTAAACAATTACACTTTCTTATTTATTGTACTATATACTGCAAGTTAGATCTGTACTCACCACACTGTTGGTGCAGCATCGCCAGTCATCCTGTGTTGGTCTCAATGTCATGAGCCCTCTCCTCTGCTTCCGTGGGGGGAAAACACACCATTATGCATACCTGTCTATCAGATATTGATACTACAATTTGATAAATCACCAGTTGATATAGTTACAAACTTCTGGAGCATTCTGGGCCTGAGCATCTTGGATGCATTGGGCCAAGAGTACCCCCTTCCTCCATTTCAGGTCATCATAATGATGACGGACCTGCTCATCAGTGTGGTGGTACCAGAGGCATTGGTGAGCTCACATGACAAATGGTCCCAGGCCTCAGACTTGTATTCTGAGCCCTGGTACTGGCCCTGCAGCAGTCTGTCATCATGGTTTTTAATGAGGAGCCCAGCCATGACCCTGGAATCCAAAATGCCTGAGCAAAGCTCAGCAGTACGCAAACCCACTAAGTGGAGTTGACCAGTGCTTAAAGTGACAAATTCTTGGCACTGCATAGCAGTGTGCAAATCTGCTTAGCTGAGCTGAGGACTGCTTAGAATGGGTATGGTTAACAATGCTCAAACCAGCTAAGCAGAGCTAAGCATTGCTAAGTATTGCACAGACAGGTCCTGTTTAAGCATTGTTTAACTTGGCTTGGCAGTGCTTAGCAAAACTGAGCTAAGGGCAAACAAAAATGTTCATTAAAAAAATAAAACATTAGATATTAATTAATCATTATTGATACATTATTATTAAGTGTATCTATTTTACTTTACATGACTTCCCCCTGCATGCTTTCATTACATTACCTTGGGATGTGACTACATTTTATTGGACACTTGTGTTTAAATGGTGGTTTTCACCTTATATCTCCACTGACACTGGGATTCTGGACCAGCTACACTACCCTGGTTAACAGATATCAATAACTAAATAAATAAATAAAATAAAAATTAATATAAAAAGGCCTTCCCATGCAAAAGCTAAATGGTCTGTTTGGGTATTTGAACCATGCACCTACTGTACACAAAGTCATGACTCTAACCACTCAGCTAGCTTGGCTGAAAGGATTTCAACTATAAATTTGTATATACTTTCTCGATACGTTTAAGGACTGCTGAGCAAAGCTCTGCACAAACCTGCTCAGCTATGCTTAAATTTTGCAGAAAAAGAAAAAAAATAACCATTAATTACAACGTCATCAGATGTGAGCATACCATCCTATTACCTATAAAGAGGTAATATAACAGTATGCTCACATCTGATGAAGTTTTGTTTTAAGATGAAACGCAGTGTGATTTTAAGTGTTAGTGTGTTTTTACTGTTGGATTCCTAATTAAAGTGCTTTTTGAGTTGGAATATTGGAGTAGTGGAACCTGGTCATCCTTCCTGAAGTGCTTTTTTACATTTGTTTCTTAATTTTGTGTTTGGGCACTTTAATCCGCTTTGCTTTGTGGTATTAAATAAGTGTCCGAGGACACTTTCTTTATTGTTTTATTGCAGTATTGCAATTTCACAATGCAGGGAGTGTGTTACGTTTACTGTAACGCACCCCCTACATGACATTACACTTCACATTCTTTATTAGTGCTCAAGGACACTTTCTTTAATTGTTTTGGTGCCATACTGAACTTTCATAATCTAGGGGGTGTGTTATGCAATGTGTTCCCAAGTCCCTGACTACTGGGTTAACTTCTAGGGATGTGTTGTCAATATGATAACTACCAGGTGTGGATGACTTCCTGAAGGATATTATTATACATTTCTTGGCATTTAGTTTTAGTCAATGGCTTTGGCACCAGTTATCTGTCTGTATCTCCTGCAGAACTTTTGTGTGTAAGTGCAGGAGTCAATGGCTTTGGCACCAGCTATCTGTCTGTATCTCCTGCAGAACTTTTGTGTGTAAGTGCAGGAGTCAATGGCTTTGGCACCAGCTATCTGTCTATATCTCCTGCAGAACTTTTGTGTCAGTCCAAGATTCTATGACTGCTCCTAATTTGCTATCATATGCAAATTTAGTCATCCAGAGGCCATTGACATTGGCCTTGACATCAGAGAATTAAATGCCAAATAGGAGTGGTCCCAGGACTGATGCTTGAGTAACTCCACTTGTGACTGGCCTCTTTAAAGAGGTGGACTCCCATTTCTAACTTCCTGGGTTCTGTCTGTGAGTCAGCTGACTATCCACTGGATGACATAAGGGTTTATACAGCATTTTACCTCTTGAGTTTTTCAGCAATGCCTGAGTGGGGTATTGTGTCAAATGCCTTGGCTAGGTCAGGGTAGGCAGTTCTTAGAATACTTTTTGCAACATTCTGAATATAATATTCTGTTTTTTTTTGTTATTATTCTCCTTAGGGATCCTTAAGTACCTGTGTCCAAAATCCCACTCTCTCCTTATTTCTTGATCTTCCCTCCTGCTTCATCATCCCTTTTCACTTTGAATTATAGCTTTGTCCTTGTGTTATATATGAGCTTTAACTGTGAAGCTCTAAATTTTTCTTCCAATCAGGTAATCCTAAACCACCTTGTTGTACTGGGGGATCAACTTCTGCATCTTAACTCTTGCTCTCTTCTCCGTCCAGTTAAAATCCTTCAACTCTTTATTAATTATTGCTCACAAATTCTCCTCTGATTGATAAAAATATTTTATTTTAATTATTTATTTGACATTTTCTGACAATGAATGTCCAACTAGGTTGGGAACCCATTTTCAGCAGATGACTGAGTAGAAAAGCTCCACAAAGCATAACAATGAAAATACAAATAAAAATATAAAATAGAAAAACATTTTACAAAGATGAAAAACAATTATACAACAATAACATTTTACAAAATTGATATACAGTGATAATTACAATTCAAAGGAAGTGTAGTTTACATATTATGGGTGGGTTTGATGATATATTGCCAGTTTGAAAATTCTCTCAGTGCATATTTCAATCTACTAGTACATGCATGAAGGTTAATAGAGAGTGTTCTTCCGGTTACAATTTTGTAGAAAGGCTGATTGAGTGCAATGTACAATTTAAGAAGGGAGTCTACAGGGGTTTTTAGGTAGACTATAGGTAGATATTCGACAGATAAGGAGAGATTAAGAGAAGGTAAAGGTTTGGGTAAGTACATTAGTAAGATTAGTGACCAGTTTGTAGAAAGAAAAACAGGGTGACTAGGTTGAAAGTTACAGGGGTTGCTATGTTGATATGGAACGGGGAAGATGTTGGTGTCTTGCAGATTTTTTTTAGTGTGAGCTTGAAATTCTTATGGTTAGGAATTTTCCTGATGCTGCTTAATAGGGCATTCCAGAGTTTTGCTATAGTGTAGGAATATAGGCATTGATCAGCTTTTTTGAATGGTCTGTGTAGGGTTACTAGCTGTTAGTCTTCAGTTCGGAGATTTCTGGTGGGTGTGTAGATTTGGAGGAGTGAATTGAGAGCTGGGCAGTTATCAGGTTGGTATATAACTTTTTGTGCCATGTTAAGTTGTAGTTGGTCAAGGAGGAAAGGGAGTTTTAACCAGTTTCGGATTTTAAGAGCAGTACACTGGTGTGTGTTGTGTGGTGTATTCATTTTGCAATTTTATTGTAGCATGATTCTAGTTTATTTTTTAAGGTAATTTGAATGTTTGTCAATATGGGAGCACCACAGAGAAGAGAGGGAAGCAGATAAGTAGAAGCTAGGGTGATTTTGATGGTTGGGATCATGACATTTTTCTGCCAATATAGCATTCCTAGTTTGTAGTGGTTGTTTTTGATAGCATCGTGAATATGTAGCTCAAAGGAGAGCTTATTGTCTATGGTAACTCCTAGAAGTTTGGCTTGGGTAACAACTTCTAGTTAAGTATCATTTAGACAAGTTATCCTGAAGTCGCCTGAGATATTATTAGGTGTGAAATACAGAAGTTTAGTTTTATTAAAGTTCAACAGGAGATTTGCCTTGATTAGCCAGGTCTTGATGGAAGTAAAGGCAGTTTGGGTAAGATGTTGAAGGTGTTTCATGTTGTTGGAGGAGGAGATGATGGTAGAGTCATTGGCATATTGTATAAGGGAACTTTAGAAGGAGGTGTGTGAAGGTTGTTAACAAATATATTAAAGAGTAATGGTCCAAGACTGGATCCCTGTGGTACACTGGTGCTATTTGGAAGATAGTTTGAGAGGGTTCCCTGCCATTTTATGCATTGTTATATGTCAGTGAGGTAACTGCGAAAACATAACTGAGAAGTAGGAGAGAGACCAAGATTAGAGAGATGTAGTAGTATGGGGTGGAAAACAATATTGAAAACCTTGGATAGATTGAGAAATAGTACAGATGTTAGCAGACCGGCATTTCTGGCTTTGTTGGCTTTATCTGTGAAGGAAACTAATGAGGTAGTTGTACTATGTGATGGTCTACAGCTGTGCTGGGTAGGGGTAAGTAATTTGCTTTGTAGGGTATGATTAAGTAGCTGTTTATGTAAACATTTTTCTAATAGTTTGGCTAAGGGAGATGGTATAGCTATGGGGCAATAGTAATGACATAGGATTTACCACTTTTGTGTAGGGGGGTCATTATGGATTTTTTCAACAGATTGGGGATGTATGGCTCTGCGATGGATTTGTTGATGAGTATACTTACTGGATAAGCTATGGTATCTGCAGCAAGGTTTAAATACTCCAGTGGGAGATTGTCTGCAGAGGGAGAGCAAGGTTTAAGTTTGAGGAGTAACCTATGAATGTGGTGAGTATGTATTGCTTGGACAGTAGGGAGAGGAAGATGTTGGAGAGTAGTGGTAGTATCCTGAGGGAGATAAGAAGATGAGGAGTGGGGGGGGTGGTAGTAAGTTGCAAGGTGATGGGGTTTTGACTAGTGTGGGAGTTTGAGGGTAGGTGAGAGGAACTGAGTAGATTAAGAATGCTGCTAATGAAATGTGAGTTGAATGCTGCAGCTATTTGGGATGGGGCTTTATCGGTGGCAGGGGGTGGGTTTTTTTGGTTCTGGGATTAAGGAGCTGAGAGTTAGTATGCCATATTTTAATTGTTTTTGCTGGAGCTTAGTTAGTGTGACAAATAGCGCTTTTTATCTTTGTTAACCATTTTTTTTGTTTGGTTGTGTCGTTGTTTGTACATTTGGTAATTTGGTTCACTTTTCATTTGTTGCCATTTATGCCAGGCTTTATCTCTTATTACTAGTAGGTTTTTGGTGTCCTTGGTTAGCCAAGGAGCATGATTTGCTTTTATTCTTTTTGTGAGGGGGGGGGGGCTAGGCTGTTAAGGGTATGTAGGATTGTTTTGTTGAAGTGGCTAATATTGTCATCTAATGATTGGGGTTTTAGTGGGGACCAGTTCATAGACTTTAGTATTTAAATTGTTGGTTGAAGTTAGCCAAATTGTGTGAAGTTTTATAAATGTGGCTTTTATGGGTATGGATTATGGTTCTGTTAGTATAGGTGGGTAGGTGGTTGCTTAAGTTATTAGGTAGGGTTCCAGAGTCTTTGTACTTCTGGGGATGTGAAACAAGGATCCAGTGTAGTGTAGATCTTTGGTCTTTATTTGTAGAGATTCTAGTAGGAACAGAGATATGTTGTGTAAAACTGCAAAGTGGTATGTTGGTGGTGTGGCTAAAATTTAGACTTTGCCAATTTGTATCTTCTAGGATGATGGTGTCATTGGTGATATTTAGGGAGCTCCAGGAAAAACAATCTTCTAACATGGAGATGTTATTCCCTGGTGGAATATATAGTACAGCAATGTATCGTTGTTTGGTATTATTGCATTTTAAAATAGCTTGGACAATTTCAATGGTACAGAAGGAGGGGATGGGTTTAGGATAAGGGAACAGGATGAAAGTATTAGGATATGTTAGTGCAATGCCTCCTCCTTTTTTGTGAGTTCAGTCTGCACTAATTGTATTGTAGCTTGCTGGGAGTAGTTCAGTGTCTTTAGCCACGTTTCAGTGAGTGCTAATATATCAGGGGATTGCTGGGTTAGCCATGCCTGGAGTTCAATAGTTTTGTTACAGATGCTACATAGTTTAAGGGTGACTAAAAGTAGATTCTTAGTGGAAGAAACGTTAGAGGATGAGGAGTTAGAGGGTGGGCCATGTTTGGGGTGGATGCTGCCACATAGGGCTAAGTAGGAGTATATTATTATGTGGTATCTAAACAGAGTTGTTTTAAATAGATGCTCTAATTTTGTTCTGAGTAGGGGTGTTGATTTAGGAGTGTCTTGTATAATTTTAAATTTGGTGACTAGTGCTATGCTGGAATTGTAAGGTGAGGGTGATATATTAGAGAAGGGTTCAGATTTTGTTCCGAGGGAAGTGTTGGATATGGAATGTTTTTGTGGTATGAGAACGGTCTGGGGGTTTAATGATGTAGTGTATATAAGAAGGGTGAAAGCTAGTTGGTCGACAGGCAAGGTGGTGGAAGAATGGTGAGACATGCTACTGAGGTAGAAGGGTGGAAGGGACTGTTAAGAGTGAGTGTATTTGTGGAGTTAGGTGGGTGGTGTTGTGGAGGAAAGGAAATATGGCTGAGCTATATATAAAACAAAGGTTGCAAAGCATTTTCACTGTTTATCTCATACTATCCATACCAGTAAACAAGACTTCCATTTTCTGAATTTTTGTATTATCATTTGTTTAGTATCTTCCCACATATCCTTAGCTTCCATAACAGAAGCCCTTTTAATACATACTAGTAAATACTCCGAAATACTTCATCATATTTTCTCCCCCATAAATACAGGTATTGCAGCATGAATTTGTGTTTGAGTGCATAGTTTACTGTTATAGCATTTGTTTTATCTTCATTGCTAACCAAGGACACAAAAAAACTATTAGTAATAAGAGATAAAGCCTGGCATAAATGGCAACAAATGAAAAGTGAACCAAATTACCAAATGTACCGAATGTACAAATCAAGTACTCTCCCTGAAGATCTGTCATCATTTCTTAACGTATACTATTAGGCAAAAAGTTGAATGCCCACATCTACCCATCTATAAAAAAAATAAGAAATAACAAAAACGTCAACCTTTATAAATTCTTAGAAGAATGTATATTATGCAATTGGTCAATTCTAAAGCAATGACCACTAGATGAGGCAGTAACACACTTTAATAACACATTCCTGGCCATCCTTGACAACCATGCACCTGCACAGTCTATTAGAATTAAAACAAAAGTTGCCCCCTGGCTCACTAAAGAAACCAAACTAAAGATCATCCAAAGAAATAATGCCTGGAACACCTGTTACTCCTCTAAAGCCCCACAAGAGCAACTCAAATTTCAACAATATAGGAATGATACAAAAAAATCCATATTACTAGACAAAAAATTATTTCTGCCATCTACAGCAGAAACACCACAACAAGCCACAAAAGTTCTGGGCAGATATTAACAAACTCCTCCACCCAGGGCAATCCACAACTCCAACCCCCTTAGCCTCAACCCAAATATCACCAGAGCCCATTGCCAACACCTTCAACAGTTTGTTTACAGAAACCATCTAGGCCCTTGCTAGCAAACCTAACCTCACTTGTCCTAATGCTGAAACCCCGAAACCCAGTGACATTCTCTCCTTTAGCTTCCAAAAAGTTCCGACTTCACTAATTAGAGATCTAATTAAAAAAACTCAAACCAACCACCCTTTTAGCTGGCCTCCTCCCTGCAGACTACTTGCAAAAAGCTGCTGATGTTATAACATACCCTGTCTCTATTTTGATAAACAGAACCATAACTGAAGCCTCTATCCCCTCTATCTGGAAAATATCACATGTCATACCACTCTATTGAGCTGTCAAACTATAGACCAATAGCTATCCTTTCCCCTTTGGGTAAAATTATGGAAAAGTGTATCCATAAACAACTCTTACACTACCTTATTCAATATAATCTTTTGCCCAACTCCCAGCATGGCTTTAGGCCACAGCACACTACCACCTCAACCCTCCTCTCCTTTTCTAATGTCATAAATTCCAGCTGTAACAACAAACTATTTTCTGCTCTGTTTCTTTATCTTTCCAAGGCCTTCCACATGGTTAACCATCAGCTACTCTTACTTATAAATACTAAATAAAATATCCCTAAACAACCTTACAATGGTTTCAATCTTATCTTAGTGGAAGAGAGCAGGCTGTCTTTTGGCAGGACAAACTCTCCACCCTTCTCCCCATTACCCTTGGTGTCCCTCAAGGCTCCATATTAGGTCCCCTTCTTTTCTCCCTCTTTATCAATGACCTCCACACTATAATCCCAGATGCAACCTGTATACAATATGCCAATGACTCTGCCCTGATTTGCTCAGCCTCTACGCCTACAGATCTCCTTAGTTTAACCCAAAAAACATTTAATACAATGGAAAGTTGGATCTCTAACCAACAGCAGATATTAAATCCTAATAAAACAAAGCTATTGCTCTTCTCCCCTACTCGCAAATCCTCTCAAACTTCATTTACTATAACATCTAACAATGGGACCATAATCTCACCAGATATGTATAAAAAACTCCTGGGTGTTATAATAAACAACAACCTCAAATATGATATGCACGCAAACCAAACTATTAAAACCATTAATAAAAAGCTTGGCTCCCTATATAAAAACAAACCTTTTCTCACCCCTCTAGCTAGGACTGCCATTGCCTATACCCATCTGCTTTTAACTCTACTCTATGCCTTGCCAATACTCAGTAACTTGAACAAAACTTATCTCAGCAAACTCTCTAGCTGCTACAATAAAATTGCCAGGTTTGCCATAGGAACTCCCTACAGGACACACCATTGTCAAAACCTAAACCTCTTAGGATGGCTAGAACTCCCCAGGCTAATTCAATATAATCAACTTACTGTAGCATTCAAGGTTATTAACCATCCAGAAAAAAATGCCCTCCCTTAAAAACATTATCCAGCCCTACAAAAACACTAGGCCACTTCGTTCTACTACAAAACTTTTGGTTCAATCTGTTAACGTTAACAACATATCTGGGGAATCTTTGTTTACAAATTCAGTAGGCAAAACTTGGAATTTGCTCCCATCTAACCTTACTCTGTACCCCTCCCTTAATCGGTTCAAAAATATCTAACCCAGTATTTTAAAACTCACTGGTTATGTCCTTGCTCTTACCCTGACTAAAGCCTCATCTACTTCCATAGCCCTGCAATTTTTTTATTAACAGCGACTAATCTCTCACACTAAAAGGTTTGAAAAGATAAACCATAACATCTTTGCAGATGCTCTGTATATAAGCTGCACCTATAGGTTTGATAAGAAAAACTGTTAACATATTTGTATATATTTCTGGAAGCCACTATGGTGCAGCGGTAGCGTTGTCACCTCACAGCAAGAGGTTCTCCTGTTCGATTCTTGGCTGGAGTGTCTCCTGTGTGGAGTCTGCATGTCCTCCCTGTGGTCGAGTGGCATTCGAAAGACATGTGTGAATGGGCGTGCCTTTGTTGAAGGTTGGGTGTCGGGCTGGCACCTCAGCACCATACAAATCTACTGCCAATCATTAGTGGACCGGAGTCCTGCTGTGGTGACCCCTAACCGGGAAAAGCTGAAAGAAGAATAAATAAAAACTGTATTCTTCATAGGCTTGAAATGTGAGACTGTAACTTATATGTTAATACAATATGTTTGTGCATATACTGTAACTTGCTTGTCTTTATCTGTTTGTAAGTTTGGAACTTTTCTCCCTGGACCTCCGCTGAAAATAGACATGTATCCAGTCGGACTATCCCAGTCAACAAATGTAAAATAAAATAAAAATATATTCTGAAAAGGCTTGAAGCTATCTCAAAATGTTCCACAGCACTGAGATGTCCTTTTCCAGTTTTATCACATACAAGATAATATCATCTGCAAATAAAACCAGCTTTTCTTGAAACCATGCCAATAATATCCTTGAATTTCTGATTCCCTTATTTTATTTGCCAATGGCTCAAAATATAAAGCAAATAACAAACGGGAAGAGGACACCCCTGCCTGATTCCTCTGTATAAACACAACTTATCTGAGAAAAACCCTCCCACTTTATTTCTTGCCTCCGATCCTTCACATATCCTCTTAATTAACCATATTATTACATCAGGGAATGCAAATGCTACCATTGTGTTTCTCATAGCATCTCATCTTACTCTGTTGCATGCTTTCTTTGCATCAAGGTCCAACAACAATATTAGTATTTTCTTACTTTCTGCTACTCCCTGGATAAGCCTTGTTCTATTACTGTTGTCAAATGTTTGCCTCCCCTCCACAAAACCACATTGATCCATATCTATCAATATTGGCCACACTTTTGCCATTATTTTCGCTAGTATAGACATAAACACTCTGTAATCATATTTAATAAATGAAATGTGTCTACATGAAGCTGGGGCTGGTGGGTCTTTACCATCATTGGGTAATACAGCCAACACAATAGGGTATCATTCGTAATCTCATCCTATGTCCCACATGGTTGTGACAGCAAAGAAAATGGTGCATTCTGGGAGTTCAAGGACTACTAGATAAAGCACAACAACACAAGCTGGAATTGGTAATGGATGACTATGAATGCTCATATTATGACAGACAGAACAGGATTAGAGGGCTGCCTGGGTCCACATGGGTTGAGCAACAATAATAAATAAGGAGAGGACATTTAAACTTGTACCTAGCAAAAGGCTTGAAGGTGGCCAACACAAAAGAGACAGTCAGAAGATAACATACAACAGAAACCATCATGCAAATCAGGTAGACTTCTTACTTATAAGGAAGGGGCACTAGGATAGAATCAGTAATTGCAAAGTCATCCACAATAAAAGAGCTGGCCCACAGAATAAACTACTGGTTGCCACAATCAGCTGCAGGCAGGAGTCAAAGAAGACTATAAGGTCATCAGAGACCTGGACATTGAACAGAAAGCACAAGAGTTCAAGTGAATACTCAGGCCTCTAGCACCTCAGGAAGACAAGGAAATAGGTGGATTTGAAGAAGAATGGCAGCACCTCAAAACAGTATGTGTGAGAGCTCCAGAACAGACAGGCAGCTGAGCCAGGTATGGAAATAAGGTACCTATGGAAAGACAGTGGTGGAATGCAGAAGGCCAGGAAATCATCAAAACAAAAAAAGAAGGAGTGCAGGAAAAAAGTGGTAGATAGAAACAATTGACCAGGCTAAGAAGGAATACTAACTGGATAACAAAGAGGCTGTAAGAGCAGTTGCAATAGCAAAGAGCAAGGCATAAAATTCACTATACCAGCTTCTGGAAAGTGACCCAGTATATTGCAGTGAAACTTTATGAACTTGCAAGACAAAGACTGAATGATAAAGAAAATAATCATCAGACTCCCTTTATAAGGGAGGCCTACAACAACCTGCTCACCAGTCCACAGGACATTAAAGGCAAATGGAAGGAGTACTGCTAGAAGCTTCTGAATGAAGAAAACTCTACAGAAGCTGTACTGCCCCAGAAACAACCTACAATGAAAGAAAAAAAGGAGCCCACCCCAGGAGAAGTAAGAACAGAACTAAAGAAAATTAAGTCAGGTAAGCCAGCAGTCCCAGATGAGGTCATGGCAGATATGAACAAGATGTTGGGTGAGTTAAGGGAAAAATGGCTCCTGAGGGTACTCATAATATTATTCATAAAAGTAAGGAGTTAAAGGTGTATCCTAGATGTCTGTAGAATAAGCATACTAGTGCCAGTGTACATCAATAAAGGGAATATTCACAACTGTGTACATTTCAGAGATATGAAATTCCTGTCACACTGCATGAAAATTCTGGAAGGGTGAGCAATAAACAACCATGTAGACTAGTAGAAAGTAAGATCACAGACAAATAGCTTGGATTCATATCAGGATGCAATAGAACCAACCCAATGTTTGCAGTGAAATATTTGAGAAGAAGCATAGGACAAGGCCCCATGAAAGCTGATATGAGCATTCTTCTGATTGTTCAAAGTCCCAGAAATGTTAGTAGAATTAGTGCTGGCTATCTGCAAGGACTCCATGACACAAGTACAAACAGTGCTCGGATTTACAGAGTGATTCCCAGTTAGAGTGGTTGTGCGTCAGGTTTCAGCTCTGATCCCATTGCCATTCATTCTGTTGGTGGACTATATTAGCCAACAGATCAGAGGTAACAGATCAACAAAGCTGCTGTATGCATATGATGTGGCTTTACAGCTAAATTGAACAAGAACTTCAGCAAAGGATAGGGGATTTTAATGCAAAAACTGAATGCACACAGAATGAAACTGAGTACAGATAAGACAGTTGTAATGACAGTGTATGGGGGAAATTAAAATAAGCTGAGAATTGAGAGAGAAGAGAAAGTAGTGGAACAAGTTAACAACTTCCAGTACCTAGTAGGGGTGGTTGAGGAGAAGTGAAGTCTGAATAAGACTGCAGCCATCTGGCACAGAGTATCAAGGGTAAAATATATCAGAAAAATGGAAAAGAAGATGAAAAGTAATGTGTACAAAATAGTTATGATCAGAACCCTAGGCAGTGAAGGTAGAGCAGGTGAGAAAGATAGAGTTGATGGAAATACAGTGCCTGAGATGGGTGGTAGGATGCACACTGTGGGACAAATGAAGATATGAGCTCCAATTGCAGAGAAGATGAAAGAGAACAGATAACAGTGGTTCAGGCACATGTTCAAGAAAGCACAAGACAATCTGGTAAAGAAGATTTGGGACAGCCAGGATGTAGGTAAGAGGAAACAATGGGTCTCCAGCAAGGTGATGGATAGGTTGCATGAAGGAAGACCTGTGACAGTCAACCATGACTATCTAAGAAGGTAGGAGAGTGGCATTGACTCAAAAGAGCTGACAACACTTTGCACAACATCCTGAGAACTGAGAACGTGTAATATTAGGTTAGCTTTGGTGTCCTGATCATAATTACTTTTAGTGCACAGAGCATTATTTCCTCCAAGTACTACTAGTTACAGTAAAAAATAAAAAAAATAAAAAAAACATGAAGTGTTCTGCTGGCTTTCAAAGCCATAAAGCACTCAATGGGTGCTGTCAGAAGTGCAATGTAACTCAGTCCTTTACATTTACTCTCACCTTCCATGCCTCCAGATTTTTGCCTATGTTTAGTCTGTTCCTTATAAAGTCCATTGTTTTTGGACAAATTATTGAGGACTGAAGACACTAATACATTTAGGTTTCAGACTTAGTATCCTTCAAAAATTCCAGGCAAACACACATCCTGTTATTCTAGTAGCTTTTTAAATTCATAACAGCAGGTCAGGACATGTTACTGTCAAACAGCAGGCAGAACCATATCTTTTACTATGCCGCTGTTGTTTGCTAGTCAGAACTGGCAGATTTTCCTGCCTAGCCCAAGAACTGTCCTTAACAACTTTAGCAAGGGTTGCTTAACATTATTAAAGTCTTGTCTCTTACCACTGTAATGCTTAACAGATTGTCTTTTTATGAATATCAGAGCATAATCACTGTGTTACATGAAATACATATATGTTAACCATACCTCTCGACTTCTTAGAGCAAGAAATCTGGACTAAGCCATAAATAATGGGGGGACAAAGGCCCAAAAATAGGGGCACTTTTTAAATATTGCTCTTACAAACTTTGAAAGTTGATAGAATAACGGGGTTTGCATTAGCATGGATTTTCTGAAGGGTATGAAGTCTGAAACTGAAACATTGGTCTATATTTTCTGACTTCAACCTTCAATGATTTGCCAGTGATTTGCCATAAAATTTTATGAGAAACAGATCAAAAATATGAGGCAAATATATGGACATTCTGCAGAAACCTGTACAGTTGAGAGGCATACTTGCATTCTCATACAAATCATCTGCTTTTGCCTTATGTGGCAAACCAAAGAATATCTACACAACCAGGCAGAGGTGACAGAATAGAAAAATTCACAGCACTGATAAAATAATCTGACCACCATGACTGTTAATCCATAAAAACTCCACAGTCTTTAATGTAAAAGAAAAATGTAATGCGTTCACGGTGTAGCCACCATTTCTTCAGTCCATATAAATACAATAAAAAACAAAACAAGTTATATAAAAAAATTTCAAATCTAATACACCAATAGTCAACTACAAATAATGGTACATCCTAATTAGTCAGCAAATCAAATCCAAAACTCAAACAAAAAGTATTAAAACACCCATTTAACTGATAGTCAGTCAACAACCAGATACCAGTAAACACCTCCTTGCATACACAGATCACTTCAATGTTTAAGGGGACGGGACTTCAACACAGGTTTTAAAGAAAATTGTCCATTTAACCCTGGTCGAATATGTGCTTTAAACTGCAAGATCCACTTTGACTCACTTGCTTCTGTGAAATTACTTTAGACTTTCAACCCTCAAACTTTCAAAAAGTAGCTCTAGCACTAAAAACCAAAAAAATATAAAATTCTCCATGATTATAAACATGTTGTGCAACAGCACTGGTGTTCTTATTATGTCTGATGTCATTCAAATGTTCTAATATGTTTTCTTTAAAACTATGAGTGCATTTTATATTGGAAAAAACACTGCGCCTAATGCAGCTAGTATAGTAAACTAAATCCTTGCTTTTGCAGTCTGCATAAAACTCAAGGTCTATCTTAGGTCCTGTGGCAGAATGTACAAAAGATGTGCAGCTCCAAATATACTTGCATGCTGTACATGACCTGCAGCAGAAGGTGTCTTTCCCATCAGATACTGGCCTTGTAACATATAATTCATTCGGTTACATATTACATTATTGAAGTTTCAGTACTTCGAATACCATATGGTCGACACCATATGATCGAAGTACTAAAACTTTGAAAATGTAATTAAAAAAAAAAAAGAAACAAAAGTAACTGCTGTGAGCAGGGGGGCAAGACCCCGGAACCCCCCCACACCTGCCTACTTAAATATACCAACTCCAAGATTGCACTTTAATGGAGTTAAGTGCAGGAAAGGGAAGGTTTCCCTTTTCTACACTGTAGCGTGATCTCGGAGTTGGTATATTTAAGTAGCGGGGAGTGTGGGGGGTGCAGATGGGCTTGCCCCTCTGCCTACACCCTTTACTTTACCTTTTTTTTTTAAAATGCATTTTTCAGAGCATTCAAAAATGCATTTGTTCAATCATTAAAGGTTGACCTTTAGTGATTTAACAATTGCATTTTTGATGTTCCAACAGGAATCCAATTCATTCCTAAAACAAGATTGCCTTCTTAATGATAAATTATTCCTAAAGCTAAACTGTGGTGTATTATTAAGTACCCTTCTTAATTCTGGATTAGCCATTAAAAATGGCCAATTCTTTTTCTCTATGTCATATATGATATTAATAACACTGGCGTATATAAGGACTATCCTATTTTCAATACTGGATTTAGCTGCACTGTGACTACCAGTAACTTTCCCAGAGATAAAAGATCTCTGTTGCGTTCCCCCAGGTCTACACACTTCCTCAATAGTCTGTCCAATGTCATTACTACCATACCTCCTTTCTAAGAACTCTTGTCTCATTGTTTGAAAAGTTTTTTCTGTTTCAATATTGTCACTATGTAGCCTCATTATCTTTCATACTATTCTTATTTACATGTCCTGGATGCATACTGCCTTTATGTAATGCATTGTTTTCTACAAGGCTTCCTATATAGCCTAGTATCAAAACATCCAAACATGTCTTTGCTAATAGTAACATCTAAAAATTCAGTGATGGAATCTGAAATGTGTTTACTAAATTTGAAAATATCCATAGTGCTATGAAGGAAGTCTAAATATTCTTCAAACAATTCGAGTGTCCCTGTTCAAACAAGGAACACAACATCCACAAAATACTTATAGAAGCTGATAAATTCACAGTAAGGATTATTCTGCAATATCTGTTTAGTTTCCCAATAACATAGCACAAGGCTGGCATAGCTGCTGGTACACGTGGTGCTAATAGCCATGCCAACCTTCTGAAGAAAAAAGTCACCATTAAACAAAAAGATATTGTTCTCTGATTTAATTTCAAGCAGTATACAAACAAGGTCTATTCTATGTCTTGTAAATCCTGCCTTACATAACTGCAGGCTAACATACTCAGTTACTCAATACCAACCGTATTTGGTATCACTGTGAACAGTAATACTACATCAAGAGTTGCAAAGAACATTGCACTTATCCCATTTATACTGCTAGACTGACTATATAAATCACTTAAAAATGTTTCAGTATCATTCAGGACTGAAGCTATGTTATCCAACACTGGTCTCAAAGTTTTTTCTACAAATATGGATAAGGGTTCAGTGATCCATCTTTTGCTGGAGACTGTGGGACACATAGGTGGATCATCCATGCACTTGTGGACCTTTTGTAATCCATTCAACATGGTTATGACAGGATTTTCAAACATAAAATATTCAAACAAATCATGATTACGCAAACCCATCATAAGTAAATCATGCACAAAAAATGCACTCAGTCAACCCCACTGTTTGTGGTTTAGTAATATCTGCATAAGTCATAGTATCTGCTAATAATTGTCCCATATGTTCCAGATAAAATAGTTTATCCATAATTACAATACCTCCACCTTTATCTGCTGGTCATATGTCAAGGTGGGGAATGCATGTAATTCCATATATGCTCGTCTTTCCTAGCAAGACAAATTATAAAACGACTGCTTATGTTTGGTATTTATTAAGAGCATGTCAAATTTCAGTTTCACAAAGCCCAACAAAAGCTTCTAAAAATGGATGAACAACAGGACAGAAAGAACTGGGTTTGTTAAAAACATTCTCATTTCTTGAACTTTGATCAGGCAACAGCAAAGATACCGAAACTTTCCTGGCAAACAGTCAGATCTATCACTACTTCAGCTACATCTGATGGTCTTGTAGGAATGAATGATAAAGCGTTACTCAGCAAACAAGTGTGTTCTGTTAATTCAAAAGATGAAACATTAAAAGTTAGTTCATTTGCTGCTGTTGTTTGTTCTGTTGTCATCTGGACCATTCTGTGTGGTTGATTGAATTGTCGTGCACACCTCTTTCATAAGCGGCTCTTGGACCAACTCTTTCTATAATCCCTTTCTTCGGGTAAAGGGACAGAAAGTGCAAAAGAATTTGTAGCAGCAGCCTCATTGATACTAGCAGTCGAGGTAGGCAGCATGTCTTATGTGGGTCAGCCCGGGAATTATGCAAGACAGTAACTACACCTCAGCTTCATTTGCATATGTTGCTTGCAAAACATTTTCTTTCCTTATATTTTTCAACTTGCATTCAAGAGAAACAATGATTGCTCTGTCTACGCTTCCTAGATTCTCTAATGAGTGCTGTGTGTGTCGATAAAATATTCTTGTAGTGCTAACAGACACACCTTGAATAAAATGGTGATTGCTGAATATATATCTTTTTATCTGGTTTTGTCATACTCATGTATAATAGTAACTTTCTTTGTTTCCATACTAATTGAAGCATAGTTCCCCTTGCATTTTTCCCTTAACAGTATTATTTTGTTAGATACAAACAGACTTTAACTTAATTTAGATTTGTATATGTCCCTAAATCTTCAGCAAGCACTGTTAAGCATCATCTGCATCTTTTTGCAGGTTTATTTCAGACTCTCAAAAATGCTTATTTTCTTTATTGTTTTTAATAAAACATAAGATTTTGTCTGTCAACAATGGATCAAGCAGCGCACTAACATCAAGGCCATCCTTCAAATTCTGATATGTAGTACAAAACAAATATCTGACAAGTTGTTTTGAAGCTTGCAAAACAGCTAGAACTTATATTTATTAACAACCACATTAGACTTGTTGTTTGTAATACTAAATGTATTAAATATCGCCACTGCACTACCTCCAGCCAGATGAAGAAAAGTTTTTGATTTCATATCTTTACTTTTCCCAGATAAACCTGAAGCAAATATATCAAAATTGCATTTATGCACATATCACTTTCACCTTAGTACCAAGTAATACTAAGACCCTGATGAACTGAATGGTTAGACGGAAATAATGATTCAGTATTTGTGCTCAGCTGGCAATGGTAAATAAGTAATGTACACAATTTTCTAAAGTATATTTAGTTCAGCTTCTTCTCTTGCTTTATGGATATGTATCACACAATTTGTTATTGTTTCATGATTTTTCATTCAGTTTTCTTCTTTTCTCAGATTTTTAATCTAGTAATGGCATTTAATGGCATGTAATGGCACCAAAAATGTCACTTAACAGATTTCAGTTTGTCATTCCATGTGGCTGTTTTCTTGTGAGATATATTCACTTAAAAAAAAACTTATCTCAGTGGTGTACTCTTACACTTTTGAATCATTCTGTTTTTAAATCTAGACACCCCTCAGTTCTGGAGACTTTAACAAAAGTGACACTTTCCAGTTGTCTATGATGTAATATGAACAACATTTCATGAAAAGTCAAATATTGTAGTGAATGCCATCATCTCACTTACTGCCATGTCCTATAAGCCAGCTATTAGATCCACATTCAAGCTCATTGATGTTGTCCTACATGATAGCCCAATACACATATCCAAGACCCTATATGTGAATAACCACTTTCTGTATTATCATGGCAGGCACCCTAACCTACCTATCTCTGTCACTGGGGCTTATTATAAGAACAGTAATGAGTGGGTGTTTATTGAGAGATGACAGACATAGGGTTTATACTTGACTGCATCAGTTATGAATGAAACTAAAGAAAATTATATTTTCAAGCAATCTGCTTTGTTTTTGGGATGAGATGGTGGATGTAAAGATCAAAATGTTGTTTCCTGGGAAGATGAACTAGATTTACCCATAGTGGAAGAAGCAGACATTTCATATTGTGCTGATAAAACTTTAGGTGCTGGAGTTTCCATTATTTCTGTTTCACTTTGTAGTATCAAGTAAACCAAAAAAGGAATCCAGCTGCTGGAAAATAAGATAAAACAGCATTAAAAAATATTAGGCACATGCCATTAAATGAAGCAGAGAACAACATACTTATTATTAAGGACAATCTTGAATAATTCTGTGTGCACAGTGCAGTGACAGTTCTTAACAACTGACAAAATGAAATCCTCAGCAGAATAAATGCCTTAACATAAATAATTTGTTGAATGATATCTGTTTGCCTATGTATCTATTCACACATATTTCTGACCAGGTGGGAGTACTAGTCTACTAAGTGACTAGGTGACATAAAGTAATATAATGCAAGCAGAAATTTGAGCAAAATTGAATAAAGACACCCAGACACATCCAAAAGTTCAGGGAATGTTTGGGGCTAATAAAAAGTATTTTCAAGCATACTTAAATATGCTACCAGTACACATAACTAACAGAATGCACAGAAGAAGGCAATTCTGGGTATATTGCAGGTGCTGAGAAGAGCACTATTGGTGCACATCAAAGACTGTAACAATGAACAAATTGCACAAACTTTAATCATACCATGAATCAGGAATGGGGTACATTCCTGTCGAAGTATTAGCAGCCCTAAGCATCTAAAGAAATTAAAAAAAAAGGAGAGTACTAGCAAAGACTCTTTTGCTATAAAATGATTCTTCTGTGTCAACATTATTGACAAAGAGAATTGCTATGAAGCCCTGCTAAAATGTTTATAAAAATATAAACCACTCACCATTGACTGAAAAAAAAATATTCAAAAAAGAAAGACTGTTTTTGTCTCTACAGTTCCATGTGACTTCAGCAAAACTGAAAAAAACAAAACTCTTGTTTTTTTTGATTGCTGAACAATTTTGGATTTCAGTAATGTATACAAATAAACCATCAGTATAACAATAGAATAGAAAAGAGAACTAGTTTAACTTCAAACACAAAAGCTATATGCAATATGTACATTTTATATATCTATATCTATATATATATCTATATATATATATATATATATATATATATATATATATATATATATATATATATATATATCTGTCTAGGACATCTGACTGAATGCACACTTCACTGAAACTCAAATGACCGAACACAAATTGCTGAAAGCACAATTCACTGAAAACTCAATTCACTGAGACACATTTCAGTGCAAGTTATATATGGCCTTTTCCCCACTGTAGTGCAACCCTGGAGTTAGTATATATAGTAAGGGGGGTGGGGGCTGTAGTCCCCCCCACATATTTTAAGTATATATATTATATTCAGAAAAAAGTAATATATTGGAATTGCAAATATCCATGTATATAGTTCAAAATATTTAAAATATGTGGAGGGCAGTGCCCCCCACACCCCCCTTACTATATATACTAACTCCAGGGTCACAGTACAGTGGGGAAAAGGCCATATATAACTTTCAGTGAAATGTGTTTCAGTGAATTGAGTTTTCAGTGAATTGAGCTTTCAGTGAAAAGTGCACACTAATTTGACTTTCAGTGAAATGTGCATTCAGCGAAATGTCCTAGACCCGTATGGTTTACCACCGTCTAGCTGGCAGATGGATGGATGGTCAAGCCCTGAAGACCAAAAGGAGCGCAGCAAATATGCACATTGCCAAAGGCAACTGTATCGAATTGCAAACCAGCGCCCCCTTTGTGACCCATGTTAGCACTCATTTTGGATGCAGAGCGGTCAAAAATGTCTTGTTTGGTGGTTTTGCGACATTCCGACCGTTCGACATGCAAAAATTCTGTTACCAGAATCGATCTTTGTTGGGTTCGACTGCCGTGTGATTGGTTATGTGGTGGTAAACTGACCCATATATATATATATATATATATATATATATATATATAAAACATTTGATGGAGTAAGTAGTGAATCACCTATTTTACTGAATGAAATCCAATAATAAAAACGCAGAAGTGACAAAAACAGCAGGCAAAAAAATAAGCATTTTTTGACAAACGTGAGTGCTTTCGCGGGGGTCAGCCATGCTTCATCAGAATTTAAAACAACAATTCATATTTCCTAATTAAATACAAAACTAATCAGCTCATTATATAATCAGCATTAATATTTGCCATACCACCTCACAGTAAGACGTCCTGTTCGATTCTCAGCTAAAGCGTCTTCTATGTGGAGACATGCGTGAATGGGTGTACCTTCATTGAAGGTTGTGCATCAGGCCTGGCAAGTCGGTATGTAAAAATCTACTGCCAATCATTAGTGCACCGGAGTTCCGCTGTTGCGACCCCTAACCAAAAGATACAACAACTGATTAAAAACACCTCCCCAGAGTGGTACAACATAACAAGTGATACATTCACAAAAATCGCTAAAATTACACAGTCAATAAGTAGCATAACATATTGAAATAGTGACAAGTAAAAAACTTTACAGTAAGTTATTACCTTTATATCTACCGTTCCTTATAGAAAAATAACATTGTTTGCTAAAATCTTTCAGATAAACTATCATAAGTCATATCAATGGCCCATTGGTGCAACAAAAAATCATCATAAACTAAAAATTGTAATTACTAAACTGACATCTTACCTATTAAATACTAGCATAATCATCTTAGCAGCATAGCTTGACCATCCCATCATTATGCTTGAAAAGCATGAGTCACAAATTAGAGAGTGCAGAGTAGAAGAGAAATAAACAGACACCACAAGGGTGAACTTACACCATCCAATGTATCAGTCTGATTATACACTGACCAAAATAACAAATTCTAGCATCCAAAACATTTCTAGAACTTATTGTGAAACACTTATCCAAAAATGTTATTAAAAAAACAGCAAATCTTGGAGTATATTGAAATCAACTAAATACATCAACAACATGCAAATGCATGTATCGCAAGAACACACTCGTTCAGTTCATAACAGCTACCGAATATCATAGCTGAAATACCATACCAAAATAAAAAAAAACATGCCAAAATAAAACTAAATAACTTACAAGAATGATAATATATACAGAATACTACATATATGATACAAATTATTCGAGCTGACTCACATCAAAAAACAAATATATAATAACGGATAAAATATTTTACAAATGATTTAAATTAAACCAAAACAATGGACAGAAACTATATCTCCATCAAGAACATCACAAAATACTTAAATTAAACTGTAATATTCATCTATCAAAAACTCTAAAAATTATATTGCAACTAACTTAAAACCTAAACAAAATATACAATATTATAATCAGTGAAATAATTTTTTATCTTTCAAAAATGTCCAAGTGAAAAAGCATCATTTAAACCAAAGCTTTTATTCACTTGTAGCTGAATAATCGCTGCATAAAAAATTCCCCTAGTAGTTGAAGGACTTCAAGGTACAGCAAAACAAAACCAAAAAAAAAACAACAACAAAAAAAAAAAAACAGAAGTCCAGCATCCAAAACTGCACAATAAAGCAAGGCAAAACTTTTAAGTACAAGCTCTTTCTAAATGCATGTTAAAAATAGTGCAACTCACTCATTTTCATATAAATACCAGCCATTCAAGTTTAGAAACAGTCATATGATATGGATACATTCACATGGTAAGGTGAAATCACATGTCAAGCATTACAAGTCTCATACAAAAAATATATATATAAGTATAGGTATATACACATATAGATATATAAATAAACAGCCCAAAAATAAACATGTAAAAGGAACACACACACACACACACACACACACACACACACACACACACACACACACACACACACACACACACACACACACACACACACACATATATATATATATATATATATATATATATATGTGTGTGTGTATAAAACTGGCATAAAAGCACACTTAATTTTAAGTACTGGTTTGATGCTATTACTACAATTAAGCCCTGGTAATTTATCAGCCCTGAAACAGTAGATCCACCTATATTCCATAAGATACCATAAGGAAGGTTCATTAGGTCCGCTAACCAAGAACAAGAAGCAGTGGACTTGATTAATATTAGTGATAATGTTGTTAGCTTGTCTAACCATAATTTTAGTGCCTCTGAATTTAATTTATTAGATAAAGGGCTCTCATTTATTCCCTCTTATGAGGGAGATTTTACTGAAATGCTGACTGAATTAAAGCTTTTTGTTAGAAATGCAGATTTGAAGCTTTTATACAAGAATGATGTAAGCCATGAGAATGATCGCTTTAAATGTACTAATACTTTTGTGCCTCTTAGCACTCCAACAGTGAAAGCATTTAACACTATATGTGACAGGAGCTATACAACCTTTATTTCAATAGAAGTAATGCTTATAAATTCTATAATTTGGATAGTAGTGAACGTGAAGCATTTTATAAGTTAAGCCATAATAATGATATAATCATTAAGCAGGCAGATAAAGGTGGCAAAATTGTCATTATAGATGCTAATAAATATAATGAAAGGATGCATGATTTTTGATTAATACTAGTACCTTTACTGAGGTTAATAGGATTTGTGGTACTTCTATTATTAATAAGGTTAAATGCTATATTTATAACTTACTTATGGAGGGCCTAATAGCATCTGAAATGTATAATTTTCTTTATTTGGCAAATCCAGTAATTCTGGTTATTTATGGCCTTCTTAAAATTCATAAGAGTTTACGCACACCCCCATGAGACCTATAGTCTCAAGGAATAGATTGGTTACCAATACTCTCTCTAAGTATTTAGAGAAACAACTTGCCCCTTTATTGAAGTTTAGTAACAGTTATATTAGAGACAATAGGGATTTTTTATGTAGTTTGAGAGTATGGTCTATAACTAAGAATTATGATAAAATCTTGTTAGTATCTATGGATATAAAATCCCTGTTTATGGTTATTCCAAATGATTATGGTTTAGAATCTATTAGAGAATTTCTCCATGCACTTAGTGTTTTTTTCTAATTCGAAAATTGAAATGCTTTGTTCTGTGCTTGTTACTGTGTTAAATAATCCCTGGGATTTAATAAAGCTTACATGGAGCTAATCTCTGTGCAATCATAGTGGCATGGGTTGAACATGGAGTTCGAAGCTTGTGCGATCCAGTAAACAAGACTGGGGGCATGCATGAGCCTCCCAGCACTATTCCAGCACAGATGCGATGGAATAATGCAACTCACCTCATTTGCTGGTGAAAACCATGCAAATGAGGTTAATTTGTGATCCAGCAAGCAGACAGGCATCCGTGTTGGAGCCGTGTCCGCAACAGAAATGCATTTGATTAGTAACCATGTACATTTCAGCACAAATCAAAACGGGGGCATGACAGTTCAAAAATAAAGCATATATTAAGTTTATTAGGCATACCAATGGCCAAAACTATGGCCATTGGCATGCCAAAGTGTTTTAAAATTGCAAAAATCAAAAGGTTTTTTTTTTTGGCCAATTTCGGCCATTTAAATGGAGTGCAGTGACATGCAAGCACAATCATGCAGAAAATAAAAAAAAAATCAATAAAAAGTCAATTAAATGTGAAGCATGAATTTTGCTGTTATAGTTTGCAACATGCAGACTTATAACAATAACAAGTAACAGTGGTTGCTAAGGACATAGGCTCTGGTGTAGTGGTGTAACTAGGGTATAAGCCAGTGGGGGGTATGTAAATGAGCTAACTTTATTGAATAGCAAAATGGGAGACGGTGTCCACAGGTACCTAACTGTGTAGGAGCTATAATGTGGTGGTGTAAGCAGAGGAAGCAGCTGCCATGAAAAGGGTGTGTGTCATGCTTGGTGTAAGCACACTGGAGCTCTGTGGCTCCTATTTGCACATAACTAAGCACAGCTAAGCAAAGGGGTGTGCTTAGTTGTGCTTAGCTGTTTCAAAAAATGATAAGCATGTTCATGTCCGGGGGAGGCCCTTTTCTGCTCAGCAATGATTGCACTAGCTAAGACAGTTTATGCGGCACACCGTGGGGCTTAAACATAGCAGAAATAGAGAAGAAAATGAACTACAAATCACTAATATCGACTCCACCACTCACAGTGGCCCATTAAAACCCCTCAATAATATATCTCACAGGTGGAGTGTATCATAGTCAGCCAGTCACATAGGCAGCATCTGCAGCACACCAGTATAAAGTATGCAAACACATTTTAGTCTGTTTTTTCCCACAAACTCTGCACCATTGGTGTACACACATGAGAATTTTAACTGACGAAATGATAGGGGCTGCTGCTGCTTTGCTACATTTGTATGTGCTACAGACTGAGGGTGATGATGAGGATAATGCTGACAACCAGCCCAGACCAAGGAGGAGAAGAGTGTTCAGACCTAGGGTAACCTTCCAAGGGCTACATGATCTGGAGATACTAGAGTGCTATAGGGTGGACAGGGACATACTTCAGCAACTCAGTGAGCTCTGCCGGCCTCACCTCAGACCCAGAGCCAACAGAGGGGAGCCCATCCCAGTTGAAACCAAGGTATGCGTAGCCGTAAGAATACTAGCTACATGTACTTTCCAAAGACCTACTGGGGACATTATGGGGGTCTCACAGGCATCTGCATCCAGGGTACTCCATCAGTTCCTGGATGCCATGCTACCACATGCCAGTGAGCACATTTATTTCCCCAGCACCCCTGAGGAGAGGACCAGCAATATGCATCTCTTCCACCATGTAGCAGACTACCCAGAGGTACTGTGTGCCATAGACTGCACTCAAGTCCACATCAAAGCACCACCTGGTGAAGACATTAGAGTGTATGACAACCGCAAAGGCTATCACTCCATCAACTGCCAGGTCATGTGCAATGCCCAGGGCATTATCATGAATGTGTGTGCTGGCAGCCCTGGCAGCTATCATGACTCCCACATCTGGCATGCCTCACAGCTGTACCAGACATTTGTCATCTTCTGAAGGCTGCTGGCTATGCAGTGGAACTGTGGATGATGACACCCATAAGAAATGCACACACACCCACCCACTGAAGAATGCCACAATGAGGCAGACACACAAACTAGGAACATTATAGAGCATGCTCAAGTCACGGTTCCACTGCTTTGACATATCTAGTGGAGCCTTGCAGTATTCTTCAGCCACATGTGCACACATGTTCATAGTATGTGCCATGCTACACAATATGATCCTGTGGAAACAGCTGTGGCAGGAACATCACAGGGAAGGGGTAGACAGCCCCCCACCATTGCCAAGGCCTCCACAGCCACAGGGGGACTTGGAGGAGGAACCCCCCTGAGCCTGCCCCTGTAGGCAGACGTAGGCATGTCCAATATGCCCTGGCCTTGGCAAAGAGGCAACGCATAGCACATACACTGACACCCTAGGGACCCAGGAACTGACACCTCTCTCTGACTCACACACACACACACACACACACACACACACACACACACACACACACACACACACACACACACACACACAGTAAAATAGATGCCACACACATCACACTACCTGTACCTTACCATCTATAGGCCATGTACTGTACGCATCTGACAGAGTCAGCCATCAAGCACCATCCTCACAACTGCCACAGGCACAAGGTAAGTCACTCTTCTTAGCAATAGATGAATGTAGCAGTACATTTTGGTAGCATATCTCAGATTTTGCTGCATGTATGCAAGTGAATGGCGTGGCCTATCGGGATAGCAGCAGACAACTGACAGCTACGTGGGGCAACAGGAAATGTCTGCCCAATACTGGCTTCTGCAGAGTATGCAGTAGTCCCCTAGGTAACAAAACTCACTGCAGTGTATTTGGGGGACAAATAAACTTGAGGGTCATAGGTCACATGCATGGGTGTCAATGTTGGGGTCCCATACTCACCCCTCAGCCTCTTCCAGCAAGTCAGATGTAGAAAACCATTAAGAAATGTCTGGCAAAGGCCCACAAATAGGAACAATGATGAAATAGTCCTCTTACAGACTTACATGGTGATATCACAAGCAGGTCTTGCAGTTGCATGAAGTCTCTGAAGGGTAGGAGGTCTGAAACTCAAATGTCTGCCATTACATCCTAACCTTCAGTCTTTAGTGATATACCAGTATTCTCCAAGGCAGGCACAACACTATGCTAAATGGAATCAAAAAGTAAAGCTAACATCTGCACAGTCTGTGCAAATGTATACAGTTGACAGGTACAACACACCCATGTCCCCATAGAAATATAGTCACATGTATGTTTGTAGGGTAATAGTAGCAGAGCACACATTCCCAGGGCTGTCCCAATCAACTTGATAACTTGTCACATGTCCACAATATGCAGGGTTCAATAAGCTAGGTATATGCATGGTTAATACTGTCAGGAGGTGGGCAGCACTTACTCCTGGCTGTTGTAGCTTACTGGCCTAGGTACAGTACTGTGGTTGGCAGGATCCATGTTCCAAGACCTTCTGTGCCAACTATTTTGCATGCAGCTACACCTAGATTAGGAGTTGTACACACTGTCCAGAAGTCAGTATCTGTCACTGCAGGAAAGGTGGACAAGTCAGGGACAGGGGGACACACATATGGACAATACATAGCTCGGAGTAACGTACACAGTGCCTAGTAGGACAGCAGGCACCTGAATGTCAGTGTACGGCCAGGTTTCAAATGGCTGCCACCTTACTGTGTCAGCAGTGACAACAAGTCACTGGCCACCATCCATGCCCCTGGAATGACAGGCTGTCACAGAAGGATCACAAGTATGCCTCATATATCTCTTCTGCTTGTCCTAGCATTGCATTTTCCTGGCAAACTATGTACTAAACAAGAAAGGTTCATGTCAAAACATCAATGGCAGACAGTGGAGAAGCAGACATCATACCTGTAAGAAAAAGCAAGGTTATAACAAACCGGTCTCCTAGCTGTCTATGTTTGCAAAAGCAGCATTAACACCCTGTCCTCATATATGGGCCTGTGTCTAACTGTCATATATGGGTCTGTACAGATGTCAGTCTGTGACAGTGTGACAGCTAGGGCCAACATGTAGCCTCATAATAGCATAGCAACACAAACCATCTGAGGTATTATCATGAAAAAATCATCATGGATTATCCTGCACTTCATTAACAGGGACATTGGAAAACTCCAAATACTTGAACCCACACAGTCTGCCTTTCTCAAGGTGTGGTATGTCAGTGAACTCTGGATGACTTCCCTGAGACAGCCAACAAAAGCATGGATGATGGACAGATGGTGCACTCTGGCCACCTTGACTTGGCCAAAGCCTTACACACTATTCCCCACTTGGTCATAGTACATGAACTCTGTCAACTAGTCAGCAATCCATATGTTACCAGATAGGTAGCAAACTGGTTCATTGATAGAACCCACATAATCAAAATAGGGGTAGCCAACTGAAGCAGTACACCCATAATGAGTGGCATACCCCAGGGATCAGTCTGGGGGTTGCTGGTATATGGGATATACTTCCCTAAAGTGCAGGCCAAAAACACTAGCCTATGGCTGACCAAGTTGGCAGATGACTGCAAGCTGGGAACAGTCATCAATACCCAAAGTGATGTGGACATCCTACAACAGGGTCTCACCAAAACAAATGACTGCTGCCAGAATCATGGCCTCAAGCTGAATGTCTGCAGATGCATCATCATCCCCTTTGTTGAGACTGATGTCTCCACATATTATCATATTAACAACAATGTCCTACATACACAATCAGTAGTGAGGCATTTGGACATCCTGGTTGATAGCAACCTGAAGTCTGACCACCATGTTTGCTTCTATTGTACAGAACGCTTCATAGATGGACCAACACAAAATGAAGAGTATCTCATCCAGGGACAAAGTGGTCATAAGATCCATGTATTCTGTCCTTATAAGGCCAATTATTTTGTACAACACCCCCTTCGGCATGTACCTCACAAAGCACATGCAGCAGCTGGAGAGACCATAGAGGTCCCTCACCGGGATATTCCAGGACCCCAAACACCTACCCTACACAGATAGGCTAACAGCACTCTCCCTCTACTCACTTCCATACAGACTCCTCAGAGGTGACCTCTGTCTAGCATACAAAGCAATCCAGACCTGCCTTGATGGGACTGTTGCACATCTGGAAGTCAAGGCCTACTCGATCAACCTGTAGGTGCAGCATCAGCCTGCTCTGTGATATCAGTAGGGCTTGTTGTTATGACAGATATGTGTCCTGCAGATGCCCCCATCTGTGGAATACAGTCCCTGTCCACATCAAGCCGAGTGCGTCAATACCCCTTGTGAAGTGATACCAGTATAAGTGCATGGGAAACAGAAAATACAGTCCTGTGATTCCACTGGTGTCCTTGCTGTACAGGGGCTCTGGGTGCTGACATGTCTTAACATGGTGTACACTCTGCAAGGGTTATAAGGGCATTAGGGCCAATAGCTTAATAACCTCATATCAACCCCTCAACCTATAAACAAATATCTGTCACTGGTTCACCACATTACTGTATATTGCTCTGCCACTGACATACCTGGAAATCACAGTGCTATGTGGAATATGCCACAAATATAATGGACATCTCTGCTCAGTAGAATGCACTCTGTACCCACACCCATACCTTTCAACCTCTTAGAGCAAGATAACTGGACAAGATCATAAATAAAAGTGGGTCAAAGGCCCAAAAATAGAGACAATATTTAAATATTGCTCTCACAAACTTAGATAGGTGATGGAATAACAGGTTTTGCATTAGCATGAATTTTCTGAAGGTTATGAAGTCTCACATTCAAGTGTTCTGTCATTATTTTCTAACTTCTGTCTTTAATTATTTGCCACTAACTTGACAGAAAACCACAATTTTATGAATAATGTACCAAATGTATGGGATAAATATCTCGACATTCTGCAAAAACTGTACAGTTGAGAGGTATGAATCACACCAGTATATGACTTTTCAGTAAAGAAAAATGACACACAAGCCAGTAATCCCCTGCCAGTATATCACTGAGGCGCTGGACTGTTTACACAACATACTCAGCCACACCTCTCAACTGGACAGCTTGGGCAAGAATGTATATAGTTTGGTTCATAATTTCAGTCTGTGCATCGTTGTTGTTGTGTCTTTCGGCTTTTCCCAGTTAGGGGTCGCCACAGCGGAAGTCCGGTCTGCTAATGATTGGCAGTAGATTTTTAAATGCCGAGTTGCCGGTCGTGATGCACAACCTTCAACGAAGGTACACACATTCACACATGTCTCCACACAGAAGATGCTCTAGCTGTACATCATGTATATCACAGGTAAATCACTGTGATGATCTGAGGATTTCTGTCAGTAAGTAATGACACAATACATTTCAGTGTCAGACATCATATATGTCAGACAATGTCTGCTAAAACAATGCCTGTTACACTAGCAACTTCCCACATTAATAAAAGCAATATTTACAGCATCTCCCCATGTTTGGACCATTGTCCCCCCATTTTGGCAAGCTATCTCCAGATTCCTTGGACTAACAGTTTGAGAGGTATGGCTGTAGCACACAAAACTCCAGACAACTAACTCTGGAATGGAGTCCCATTCTTACTATAGAAGGTCATACTGGGCATGCTTCTACACTTAGAGAATTACAGCCCATGTCTAAACCTACATCGGCTATATCACTGTATTGTGCATAGATGTCTTTGCATACAGACAGCTGTGTACATATTAGGTGACTATACCCACACCCATCAGACAGGATTACCTTCAGCTAGCTGAAGGTGGCCCATATGTGACATATCTGCATCTGTTGCATGTGATACACACACACACATATATATATATATATATATATATATATATATATATATATATATATATATATATATATATATATATGGGTCCACTTTGTAATCTTGAAATACTGAAATGCTGAATTTCAGTATTTCGAGACTACAACCACGAATGCACACAACAACTAAACTGCATAATCATGCCATATTAGAATACCGAAAAAGTGTATAAATACCCCCAATACCCTGTAGAGGGCGTACATAGTGCAAGAAACAATGGCGTCCACAACGTACCTCCCACCAGGAAGTACTGGCAACATTTACAGAACCATAGTACCGCAACAGGAGAAGAAAGTCCTAATAGTGGAGGGCTATGTATACCATGTAGAATGTACAGCCAATGACAAAAAGTACGGGTGCTGTAAATGGAAGACAGCTGAAAAGTGCAAAGGTCGGCTAATTACTGTTATTGTACCTACCGGTGAGCTGCTAAAGAAGAGTGTCCCACATAATTATAGTGGTGATCCAACTGAGTTCGAGAAGTACATGTTATGTAGCGAGCTAAAACACAGGGCTGATGTGTCCAGGGATGCACCATGTCTGTTAGTGGAAGATGCCCTAGCTTCCACATCAACAGATCTAGTATCTGACCTGCCCAGTAGATGAGCTCTCCTGCAACAGATTGGGAGAGTCCATCAGAAACAAACTGCATCATCACATAACTCACACCTGACCCTATGTACATTCAAAGTGCAGGGCTAACCCATTAAAACAGGCACTTTTGTTGAAAAGAGGGTGGTAGATGTAGCCGGTAATACTGTTGTGATAGCCTTCAGTATAGTGAACAATCTGCTTGATCTCAGCCGTGCAACAATCTGGCTAATCGACGGCACATTCTTCTATAAAGGGGTAATGCGTAGACAGCTGCACAGCATCCACGGGCTGGTGCTCTATGAGTGATACAGCAAATCAGTCCCCTTACTCTATTGTGTAATGAGTAAGAAATATTTAAAATCATACAATGCAATGTGGGACTGTGTATTCCAGTTACTGGCAGAACAAGGGTTTGACAGCTCATTGCAATATGTATTATGTGACTTTGAAATTGCCGCAATAAAAAGCATTAGTGTTAACATTAGCGGAGAGAAATCTAAAGGTTGTCTGTGCCACTTTGGGAGAAATGTGTGGCGAAAGGAGAAGCAGCTTGGCTTAGATCTACTATACAATACACAGCTGCAATTTCAGTTGGCTGTAAAGTCCATCATAGCTTTAGCTTTCCTGCCTGAGGAGTAGGTTGTGCAGGCTTATTCCACTCTGAAGTCGACATTTCCCGTGGAGGGGAGGGACTTGGTGAAGTACTTCAGAGACTGGTACATGTTGGGAAGGAAAAGGAAGTTTACAACTAGAACCATGTCTTTCAGTAGGTTTCCCCCCTTGTTCCCGATCTTATTTTGGAATATCCATGATCTGAACACATTATTCCTGCCAAGAACACAGAATTCGGTGGAGGCGTGTCACCACTGCCTCAAATGTTTACTGGGTGCCAAGGCAACAGACCTCTCTCTACTAATGAGGACTTTGGCAAGGAAACAGGATAGGGTGGAGGACTTGAGGAACCACCTAGCTAGTGGATGTCCACCCTCCCCTAAGAGGCGTTGATTGGTGAGGAGGCACAGCCAGTTTGAGAGGATCCTCACAAGTAAGGAGATGTATGACACACCAGGGTTTCTGAAAGCAATAGCTAGACTGCTACAAATGTAACTGGGGAGTCTCTCACTAGTATCGCTGTGTTGGTGGGTTATGCACTATTCCTGCTGGATACACTGTCGGTGTTGGGATTTACAATGGTGGAGGAAGCAACTACACAGCTGGGAAGTCACACCCTGAGGGTTTTACAACAGTGGTGGATGCAACTACACAGCTGGGAATTTAGAGTCTATAGCAATAAAGTCACAACACTCATTTTCACGATTTTGAGTTTTCGGTGATGTCAGTTTTGGGTTTGTTGCATATTGGTATTGTGTGAGTTTGTGATTGTATTCTCGAAATACTGAAATTCGGCATTTCAGTATTTTGAGATTACAAAGTGGACCTAAATATATATATATATATATATATATATATATATATATATATATATATATATATATATATATATATAGGCAACATGTAACAATATTGCAAGCATATACACACACGCACACGCACACACACATACACACACACACACACACACACACACACACACACACACACACACACACACACACACACACACGGGGAAGAGAGAGACACAGGGAGACACACACACACAGAGTGAATCATAGAAGGCAGAGTAATGTCCTACTGCTGACAGTTGCATACCAGTTGAAACCAGTCGCATGTGCCAGCATGAAGGTGAGCTCCATTGTGTAATAGTACTGAGGTAGGGGTTGTAATATGACATCACCTGGCTGTGTCTTTGTGTGTGTGTGTGTGTGTGTGTGTGTGTGTGTGTGTGTGTGTGTGTGTGTGTGTGTGTGTGTGTGTGTGTGTCTGAAACATCATGCTGATACAAGTCTGTTACTCTATCACTTGTCCAAGTGTGTAACAGCAATATATGAGACCAGTAGCTATTTTGGGTGTTTTATCCCACCATCCATGAAGGCATCCCCAAGACTACTTGTTGTAAGAGGTAGTAAGTTGTGTCCCCAGCATATAATCTCTGTGGTGCCTGTAATGTGTACGTAGCACTATACTACATGAAAGTGGATACATAGGGTTGCTAATCTATTGGCAACTGTGTATGTGTTTCTGTATGCATATCCCCTGTGGCTGCCTTTACTGTGTGTATGCAATGGTTATACCATTTTGTGTGCCTCTTCCACCCTGTTAACTTCCCCATTGCCAACAGAGTTGCAACTCATGCAGATGTCATCCACCTTACAAGCACAATTACACAGTTTCTAACACAAAGGTACTGTGGTGCATGTAAGTGTCATATCACTGTGTATTGTACATAAATAGATAGGTGGGTCATGTAATATGAGATGTGTCAACTCTGTGTGCATGTGTGTTTCCATGCATGTCCCCATGCAGCAGTGTGTGTGTGTATGTTTCAGGTGACTCTACCATGTTAACAGCCTCTGAACCCACCATTGACAATCCTAACAGCCCCTGTAATTGTCACCCACTTGAATAGTAGTGGCAGACACTGCAACACTACATTACCTCTGTGATGTTTCTGTCATGCATCTAGCAGTATCATTGGTGAAACTGGGCAGGTAGAGGTTCTGAATCTGTGTGCATGTGTGTGTGTGTGTGTGTGTGTGTGTGTGTGTGTGTGTGTGTGTGTGTGTGTGTGTGTGTGTGTGTGTGTGTGTGTGTGTGTGTGTGTGTGTGTGTGTGTGTATGCATATATGTATGTATGTATGTACCAGCATAACTCTCAACCACTCACAGAAAGACATCTGGTGAAAGTCATATGGGAAGCTGGGGCAAACAGCAAACATTGAGCACACCCTTCACATATTGCTGTGACACACATGTGAAATAGATAGCAGAACAGGTCATGCATTTGAATGCACCTTCCAAATGGTATGTGTGTTACGTGACACTATCCGTCATTAATCTGCAATGTCAGTCTGTCATGATTTTCAAAAACGTTGACCAGAAAATCACTGTTTTATAACATGTGGAAAGGAATTATGTATCAGACAGCAGGACAATCTGCAGACATATGCACAGGTCAAAGGTATGGCCACTATCTGTACCCATGCCTCCTAAGCTCTTAAAGCAATAAATGTTTGCAAAGTCATAAATAATGGGGTGACAAAGGCCACATAATAGAGACACTTTTCAAATGCTGATCCTACAAAATTATAAAGGTGGTAGAATAACAGGCTTCGCATTAGCATAGATAGTCTGCAAGGTATGACACCTGCAAATCATAATGTCTGTCATTATGTTTTAACATCAACCCGAAATGATCTGGCAATGATCTGCCAGAAAAACACAAGTTTATGAGAAAATGGACCATAAATATGAGTCATGAATCTGGACATTCTGTGGAGATATGTACAGTGGAGAGGTATGACTGTACCACTATACAGATTGCAGTCCATGTTTAGCAATGTGTCACTTGTGACCACAACTGAAACAGTAAAAAGAGGTTCCAAGAGTGTAGGACAAGAAACATATCATACAGTTCTGTACTGATAGCATAGATCAGTTATTGCACATCAGAAGCACCTTAAGGTTATGAGAAATATTGTAAGCTGAGGTAATGTTACAGAATGAAGGTGTCATAGTAGCAAACCAGAGGAAGTCCTGTGTGTTCCCTTGCCAAGGGCATGCTATGTCCTGCCAACTGTCACATTACTATACATTGTGTCTCACACTCCACATTTGATAATGTCACACACACATTGTGTGTTGCCTATGTGTGTACAATATATAGACATGTGAAGGCCCTATGACTACCTGGTGCCCACAAGATAGGTGAATCTGTTGAGGTAAAGTAATGGCTAGGCTTGTGAGGGACCTAGTGCCAGTACTCAAGTAACTTCCTCTGTATGTATGAGCCTGTGGTAATACAGAACACACCCAGGTGACATGTATGAAGGGTAGCTGGCTGTGTCAAGGGGTATATATGAAAGGTCACACTGTCTGCTCCCAGTGTCTCTCACACACTATTGCATGCATACACACCTGGTAAACATGCACATATAAAGCTGTACCCTGGCTATTAAAAGGTCACTGTGTTTCCACTCTGCAATATGCATTATTGGTAATGTCAGCAGGTCCACAGCCTGCAGACATACAGACACCTGGAACACAAACAGAATACAGTATGTGAGATGACAGTCTGTCAGCAGTACTAACAGCAATAATGCATCATGGTTAAAAAGGTACATACACTTTGATGTGTACCCATAACAATTACCAGCAGACAGGACCTTACACAGCATTACATTACTACACTGTACTATATTCACCCTGTGCATCAGACCCATATTAGCATGTCGCATGTCCCTGCATTGATGGTATGGATAACAGGGATGTGGCACAGGTATCATTACATGCACAGGGTGTGGTGTGGGTTTGCATGAGGCCTAGGCTGGGCCATATGGTTGACATCTTGTGTGTGTGTGTGTGTGTGTGTGTGTGTGTGTGTGTGTGTGTGTGTGTGTGTGAGTGAGTGTGTGTCTGGAGGGGTGGTGTTCAACTGGGCCATGCAGAGGAACAGTGTGCATGTGGTGGTGACCAGCCTGTGATAAAGATGTGTGAGTGTTTGTATGCACACAGTCAAGCCATGTGGTTGCCCTACACAGGGGTATGTTGGAAAGCTGTGGACCGTACATGGCAGGATGTACAGTTCACCATCTCCGGCCATGGCCATGGGATTTGGTTCTGCCAGGAGTCTCACTGGCACCACCAGGCCCAAGGCCAAATGGACTACTACTCCCAGATGGTGACTGCTGTCTGCTGCATCCATGTCCCTGACAGGACCGGCCAGGACCATGTGTCCATGGCCTGCTCCATTGTGGTGTGGACCCTCCCTTCAGTACTGCTGGTGGTACTGCCACTATGGGAGTGTGAATGTGTATGGCCACACAGAATCTCAGCTGATCTTGGTGCTGACCTACATCCATGTGTCTGATGTCCTACTCCCACCTCATGCTCAAGCACAGAGATTGCATGAGTGCGCAATGGCAATATCTCATTCCATTGTCTATCCACAGCATCAGCATCATAATGTATGGCATTACCAAGGTCAGTCCACCAGACCAAGCAGTACACAAGTCTGCTTAGCTGGGCTGAATGCTGCTTATGATTATACTTCTTATCAATGCTCAAACAGAGTAAGCAGAGCTATGCACTGCTAAGCATTGCCCAGTTTTCATTTCTAGATAATTGCACATTAATTAGTCCTTACTAACATATATTAAATGTACATATTTTACTTTACATGACATCCCCCTACGTGCTTTTGTTACATTACTTTGGGATGTGACTGTACTTGTGAGAGTAAAGAACAGGTTAAAATGGATTTCTGTGGATTTTTCTGAAAACGCAAAATAAATGTTCTGCATTTCAGTGTGTAGGGTGCATTCAGTTTAAACTCAGTTACCTAACTTGGCAAAAACATATCGCTTGGCATTTATTGTTAATAAGAATCAGAAGTAAAATATTTTATTTCTTATAAACTATGCAGCTTTGTAAAATGATTATCTACAAGCAAGTCAAGATGAACTCTTGTATGCAGTTGTGTCTTGTCAACATGATACGCAAGATAGGCCAAGGACAAAAGGAGTTATTCTTCAGGAAAATATGGAAAACAAACTGTCAGCAGACCAGCTTTAAAGGAAATACTTATTATGTTGGCAAATTCTCTAAACTGCTGATGCAGGCAGAAAAGACACTATAAAGATTGGGACTTTTTCTTTTGTGTCAGAGACTTTGATTATTCTATTCTTGCAGACCTGATGCTCTAAGCTGAAGTACGTTTTTGAAGTATATACAGGGGCGGCTCATGGCATCGGACTGCTGGACTGCAGCCCCCTCAGCCTTGTGGACAGTGTATATTTAATTAATTTACTGTATTATTATTTGTTTTTTTGTTTCTGTGACTCCGCGGACACTCAGCATTGTCAGCAAGCCGGTCCTCCCTGCCTCGGCAAAGTACGCGCATGCGCACTTTAACCGCCTCGGGTTGCGGCGGTTTTAAATAAAGATTTTTTTGTTTGTTTTTGTTGCAGCCCAGTGAGGAAATTAGGGCATCAGTGTGATGCCCAGCAGTCAATGCGGTTCCAAACCGCATAGAATTAGAAGGGGTTCGGACTGCGATGTCCGCAGGCACGTACATGACGTGCTTGGGCTAAATGCTGCTGATTGGTTGTCGCTCTCTACCCAGGCTTTATGTGCTGGGAAAAGAGCGAGAATCAAACAGTTTCACTTGTGAGTCGTGACTGACAAGGGAAGGAAAGATTTAGTCCGATTTACCTATTTTTTAAATATATATTTTTTTGGGCGGCCTATATTTTGGTGCTGTTGCTGTGCTGAAGAAGAAGTGAAGAAAGAAGTAGAAGAAGAGGAAGAATACAGTGAGTATTAAATCATGGTTACTGCTGGTCATTATAAATAAAGCGATCAATCTTAATGATGTGTTGTGAATTTATAGTATTAGCAACAGTCGCAAACATACCGGGATAAAAGTGAAAAGCCAGTGTAGATTGACTTAACAGCACGAGTTTCATCATCTCTTGTATGTGTATTGCATACACTGTCTCTGCATTTCTGCATGCCTTCTGAATATTTTATTTACCTGAAACACAGAAGCCAAGTCTATACTGTATTTCCCCTGGACTACTTTTTGTTTTCACTCATTTGGGCAAGTTTATCGATCTATATATTTTGACTGTTATGCCATTTCTCTGCAGTGGCAAAAAAATGTTAATAATAGTCAATTTTATGCAGGGCCTACATGTGTCAGGAACAGAGAGAGTCGTTATTGTTTTATATAGGACACTTCCATTTCAGTAACAAATACATTTTATGTAGGATCCTCACTTTGGGTAACAAAGGCAGTAATTATAGTTTTATACAAGACCCTCTGTATCAGTAACAGAAGCTAATACCATTGTGCAGGACAGTGCCGTGTCAGTCGTAAAGGCAGTAATTATACGTTTATGCTTGATAAACAAAGACGTTACCTGGTGTCAACAATAAAGGAGGTAATGTTTTTTGCAGAGTCCTCCTTTTTAGTAACAAAGTTTTATACAAGACCTTCCAGTGACTGAAACAAAGACCTTGCCCTGCAGTGTCAGCAATAAAAATGCTAATGAGATGGTTTTGAGCAGGATCCTTCATTACTATTATTAACAAAGATGTTAATTATAATTTTTGCAAGACCCTGTAGTATGAACAATAAAGGCCTGACCTGCCGTGTTGGTAGATAAGAAAGATATTACCATTTCTGTAACAATTATAATAATAGTGATAGCTTTATGCATGATCTTGCAATGTAAATATCAACTGCTTTAATGATTGCTTTATACAGGGCCTTGGAGTAAGAGTAAAAAGGCTTTACCGATAAGCAGTGTCACTAACAAAGATCTTAATGCCAGTTTCATGGAGGAATCTGCAGTATTAGTAACAAAGACACTGATGACAGTTAAGTTTTCCTACTGCAAAGCTTTCGTTGCTCGAGTGAAAATTCCCTTCACCCCCATTCTCAGCATCTGATAGTACATGTACTGTGTTCATATTGTCTGATATTCCTCCTAGGCACAAAAGTAGTGTTCAGGTTTCCTGTATGAAATGGATTTAGAAATGTCATGGAAATTGCAAGTTCTAAGCACGTTTCCTCATTCTTTTTACTTTTGGGGCCTGGCAAGTCATGTGAGTTCTGATATCTATTCATATTTCATAACATTGTTTCATTGAAGTGCTGTGATCTCACATCATAAATTCCAGCTTATGCTCTTTGCTTTGGAAGTGCTGGGAAGGCCAGACAAACCAAATGGCAGAAATGGGGCCAATTGCTACCCTACTTACTGTTTAAAATCAGAGAGCGCTACAAGCTTTGTCTGGGGTTGCCCCATTTAATCTTAATTGTGACAGACCCCACAAAAGGCTGTTTGGCATTGTTAAGGAAATTTTGGAAGAGGGAAAGCTGCCATTGAAAAGTATATGAAAAAACACTGATAATATGCAGGATAGGTTAAAGCTGGTAATGCTAATAGTAAAGGAGCATGTGCACATAGCTCAGGAAATGCAGGAACAAGTTTGTGATAAGAATGTCTAACAACAGAATTTCACTCAGGAGATCAGGTACAAGTTATTGTTTGCTCAGAGAAGATACGTTTCTTGTCTAGTGGGAGAGGTCATCTTTTATTTTTCACCTCACATTTGTATCCTTGGGGCATTATTTCCTTTCCTCCTTTCCAGGAAGTGTGGTCTCTCACACACTGTTCAGTCAATCCAACAACCTCTGCCTCCCAGGATGCTAGGATTACAGGCATACACCACATGCCTGGCTTATCAGATGTGCCAGATTCAAACCTTTTCTAATCATAGGGACATAAGAGAATTACTAGGGATGTTTACGCAGCCAGAGACTGCCGGGGACTGTTTGGCTTTCTGCAGCACATTCACAGCTACCAGAGGCCTTGTTATTTGGATTTGTTTCCATACATGCTCACATTACTAGGATTCATAGAGATAAGCATAAAAGAGATTAACTTACATACATGTGTAACTGACTGTGAATTTACATGAATAAGTTTACTATCACTATATTAACCTGCAATCATTTGAGACAGGTGGCAAATGGTTTAGAAAACCACAGGCATTCTTAAGGAAGGAATAAACAGTAAAAATATTAGAAATTATTAGCAAGTGGTTCCTACTGATTAAATTAGTGTGATTTGTGAATGGAAATTAATGACAGCAAAACTGGAAATGTATATTGATGTAGTCATAATGGCAACGTGAAAGATATTTTAGAAACTCATTTTGGTGGCACTTCTTGATTATGTTACACAGGATAGAAGTACATACTTTGCAATGATTGTAGTCTGATATACTGCACTTTTAAGAATGCGTTGTTATGTCAAGATACATGCTGCTTTACTGATGGATTTCTGAGTGTCACACGTGAATGAAAAATGACAGTATTAATACAGGAAAGTGTTAAGGGATGGATATAAGTCTGTTACCAAAGTGCTTGCTATAGTAGTATGGCTGTGTTGATGACGCTACCCAGATTTACAACAATGCAGCTTTTGCCTGCTTGACCAGTGCTTTGCATGAGTATATAATGTAATCAAACATGGTGTTGTAATCTTTGATTTATTTGTGATGAAAGTAGGCTTGCTTCATTGCTTTGTTGTTTGGCTGATGGTAGGATCAAAAGTTTCATTATATGACTTTGGAATTTTGTATATTTACATTAATAATGCAGCAGCAGGGATCAAGACAGAGAAAAGACAATTTTAGCCACAATGAGAACAGCATCCTCCTGGCAGTCCTTAGGACATATTGTAAACACCTTTGTAGAAAAGGGAACCCAAACAAGATGAAAGGGCAAAGGCCTGGAACCAAGTGGTTATAGATATAAATGCTGTTAGTGGAAGGAACGGCACAGTGAAAATGGTAAGCAAAGTACACACAAGCTCATAGATAACTGAATAAGCTAAAAAGAGTAAGAAAATTATACTGCAAAACAAAGTTCTTATCCCAGTATTAAAATACGCAGTGCTACTTTGTCATGTTAGAGATGGTGGGATAAAGACCCATTTCTTTTCTTAAGCGTGGGAATTAAAATTACACTGAAATTCATCTTGTGGCTTAGACATATTTATTCATTACTTAACTCAGTAGATGGGCCAAACTTTTGACCCTTTTCATCTGAGGCCCGGGCTCAATAACAGTTACAACAATGTACAGGAGTTTAGAATGTTGCAAAGCAATACAACCATTACAGAACCTAATACAAAGTATGATACAGAGTTATTCTGCATTCTCTCTCATTCCATCATATTTCCTCTGCAGCTCTAAGCCACTTTATAATACAAATGTATTGCAGTTAGATTAGGCCAGTAGTAGTAAGACCAGTGGCTACAGTGATTTCAGATGATGTTTAGCATTGCCACTGCACAGCAGCGCAAGCTACATGGATTTAATTTGGGGTAATTTAATATTGTAATGCTATATAAATCCAATTTTACAGTGCTGTCTAAATGCAGAGATAACAGCTCCACTGTAGCTTATGTACCCTGAGAAAACATGGGCCATGCTGTGACTCATTAGGCTGGTGTACGAGTATGCAGTCTGGTTGTACTTATGTATGCTTCAGAAAGTTTCCACCTGCTCACCAAATTAATACTGCATGAGTCAGCGTGACACTTTTCTTGTTCATGCATATAGAATTAATTCCATGAAAAAAATAAAATCCCAAGTCAAAGATGTTAATGATTAACCCAAGCTGTGATAACAAAGTGCCTCTTAATAAGGCAGACATTAATCCATAACAATGATACAGTTTAGAGATATGCACTACCAATGACTCTATAATATAAACATGTGGTGAAGCAAGAAGGAAAGACTTCCATCCTTTCAGTTTTGGTTTAAAAATATTTGTTTCCCTCTGTATTTTTCCCAGTTTCAATATGACTTATGCATGAATAGCTGAAAACAGCTTTTCAGTCCATTGACCCTAGTGTTTAGCTAAGTTAAGCAGCAACCCAACACCTTGTACTTGAGAGCTGCAGTCTTATTTTTCTGTAAATATATTCCAGTGTTAATCACTGGAGACTCTCCAGGTGGTTAACCTTGCTAGCTCTACTGATGTAAATTAATTGATAATGACCATTTTACTAGTTTGATTTTATGAATAATTAATAAATGGCATGGCAGCTACATGTGTTTCTGTGACTGTTGCAGTGCTTTCCCATTTATTATAACCAATGTGTGTATGTAAGTAACGATGTGTGCTGTGTAGAGTATTCAGCATGCGCCATACTGACTGAGCATTTATTTCATGTAAATAAGTATGTCCAGCATTGATCCCACCATAGCTCCACCCCTTTAGGTGACCACACCCCTTTCTGTTGGCCCCGCCCATTCAGCTGTCTCCTGCAGCCCCACTTTGATTTGAAGTCACCAGCCGCCACTGAGTATATACCTTTCATTGTTAAGCTAGATGTAAACCTCGTGTGGAGTAAATGAATGTCATAACAGCAGAACTGTCTCAGTGTCTTTATTGAGTAAAGGTACAGACTAACTAAATAATGTAGTTTAACAGTACTGTCTGGGACACTTGTGTTTACATGCGGGATTTGTCGTCATACATCCAGTGACACTATTTTATTATATCTCCTAAACTTATTAATTTCACTACATTATCGGTTCCTGTCACTGTACTGCATCGGACACGTGTGTATCTGGAGGTTTTATACTTAGGTCTCCACTGCAGATAGGCTTCTGGTCAGGCTGGATCACCACAATTAACATATTTCAATGTATACAAAAAAAATACAAAACATTTACAGTATTTCTTCCCTATCATGCGTAAAAAGCTAAATGACCAGGATTCAACCCTTGCACCTCATGTATAAGTTCTGGTGTCCTAACCATTCAGCCAGTGAAGAGCTGGTATTAAACTGTGATTTATACCTCTTTATTTTTGTTTAAATATTTCTGAGCACCATGCCTCACTGTGCCAACTCGCTCAGCTACGTTTAACCTTTACATATAAATGACAATAAAACTTATTTCATAGCACCATTTTAAATAGATATAACTCAATATATAACTATCAGCTTGTCAGCTGCAGGCCACATACTCTTCATGACAATCCATGGTAATGTAAAACATGTCATTCTATCAAGTTTCTAAGTTTGTAATGGCAATATTTAAAAGGTATCCCTATTTGTGGCCCTTTCTCCCACTTTTCTTTAATGGGCTTTGTCCAGATTTCTTGCTCTAATAGGTTGAAAGGTATGATTGCACTTGTGTGTGTGTGTGTGTGTGTGTGTGTGTGTGTGTGTGTGTATATATATATATATATATATATATATATATATATATATATATATATATATATATATATATATATTTTTTTTTTATTTATTTATTTATTTAGTTTACATTTGCTGACCGGGCTAGTCTATCTGGATATATGTCCATTTTCAGTAGAGGCCTGGGGAGAAAAGCTCCAATGAGTATTACATGGTTTAAGAAGGTGTTACAAAAGAAGTAATAACAAATATAAAACTAACAGTAAACAACTAGTATATATATATATATATATATATATATATATATATATATATATATTTGTTTTTTTTTTTTCAGGAAATTGCAAATTACAATCTTAGAACCAAAAAATACATAGACTACAACCTACGTGATGTGCTTCACAATAATCATTACAATACAAAAAATCAATGCATACATTTTATAAGAGGAATGCTGAAGTGTAATGAAAGGTAAAGAAAAGCTGAAAGGGGTGTAGAGAGAAAAAAATAGAGAAGAAGAAAAGAAAAGAAAAAAGGAGAACAGAGTAAGTGTAGTTATATTTCCAACAGAGTTTGAGAACAGGCAGTCACCTGCAGAGTTATTAGGACATAGCCATTTTATTAAGATACTGTGTAGATGGGTCTGAAAAGTGGGGGAGAGGTCTGGTATCAGATATCTGAGGGTTGATTATACCATATTTTCCACCAAACTTGGAGAACAGGCAGTGCCCTGTTGAGTTATAGGGTGTAGTAGGGAAAAAATGGCAGAGGACAAGAAAAGAAATAGTATTAGTCTGGGTTATTACAGGGGCATAGCCATTTTGTATTGAGATACAGTTTTAGATTCCTTTTATAAAGTGGGAGAGAAGTCAGAGATGAGATATCTGAGGGTAGTTTATTCCATATTTTTCCAACAGAGTTTGAGAACAGGCAGTCACCTGCAGAGTTATTAGATATGGTTGTTTTGATCAATAGTTTGTTTGAAGAGCGTAGATGTTTCTGATTATAATAAGGTGTGATGTGGCAAGAGAGTATTGGAGTTTTGGTAGGTTGGTGCAGGGTTTTGTGGGCTATTATGAGTTGTTGAAGTTCGAGCTGATTAGGAAGTTCTAGCCAACCTAGTTGTTTTAGGTTCAGGCAGTGATGTGTTCTAAAAGGGGCTCCTGTAGCAAATCTAGCAATATTATTGTAAGATATTACTAGCTTATTGAGGTTTTTCTTTGATAGATTGGTGTATATGGGGGAAGCACAGAGTAAAGTAGAGATTAGGTGAGTTCTGGCTAATGTAGTTCTTGCAAGTGGAGTAAGAAAGGGTTTGATTCTGTATAGGGTTCCTATTTTTTTGTTCACTGATTTTATAGTAGTGTTGATATGATTGTCAAAGTTTAGATTGTTGTCTATTGTTATTCCTAATAATTTTGTGGTAGCATCAGGAGAAATGATAGTAGTGTCATTGGAAGTGATAGTGAAGTGTAAGGGGATGTGCCTTCGGGTTGGTGTGAAGAGAAGCAGTTTAGTTTTCTTGGGGTTAAGTAGTAGGCAGCGATGTGAGAACTATTGTTCTACAGTGTTAAAGGCTTTTTGGGTAAGAGACTGGAGTTCTGTTTGAGAGGTAGATGTACAGATAATGGTAGAATCATCTGCATGTTGAATACAGATAGTATTTGGGATAGCTGATTGCAGGCTGGTGATAAAGATGGAAAAAAGAAGTGGGCCTAAGATGGAGCTTTGTGGCACCCCAAGAGAGATGGGAAGATGATCAGATAGTGTATTTTTCCAAAGTACTGCCTGCTGTCGGTTTTCAAGGTAAGATTTAAACCAAGTTATGGCAGGAGTATCAAGTGAAAGAGAAGTCAGAATGTGCAGCAGTAGTTGGTGGTTCACCATGTCAAAGGCTTTAGATAAGTTGATGAAGAGTGCAGATGAAAGACTATTTTTGTTGCAATTAAAGTTGATGGAGTTTGTAAATGAGAGCAGTGCGGTGGTGGTACTGTGGGAAGGTCTAAAACCATGCTGACAATTGGCTAGTAGGTTGTTTTGTATAAGGTGGTTTAGCAGTTGTTTATGGATACATTTTTCCATAATTTTAGCAATGGGGGATAATAGTGCTATAGGACGATAGTTAGAGAAGCCCTTAGAGTTTCCCCCTTTGTGTATTGGGATGATATGAGATATTTTCCAGATTGAAGGGACAGTTCCTTCATTAATAGATCTGTTTATCAAAATAGAAATGGGATAGGCAATGGCTTTAGCTCCTATTTGCAGGAACTCAGCAGGAAGTTTGTCTACGGAGGGGGTGGTAGGTTTAAGTTTTTGGAGTAGGGATGAGATAAAGGAAGTAGGAATAGGTAGTAGATGAAATGTGGGGGTGGATTAGCAAAAGATGGAAGTAGCTTAGAGGTATCAGGAGATAGGTGACTAGCAAGAGTTTGAATATTATTTGTGAAGAAAGAGTTGAAAGCGTTAGCTGTTTGTGTGGGACTGTCTGGGTTAGAGTCTTGTGGGTCGGGTGTTATAGATTGTCCTGGGGATAGAAGATTATTAATGCTGGTCCAGAATTTTTTAGGTTCCTTATTGGATGCTTGTTGTAGATGAAGGTAGTAGTTCTTTTTGTCTGTCAGGATGGCTTTTTTTGTACTATTTCTACATTCTCTAAAGATTTGACGGTCAGCCAGGTTCTTAGTGGTACGCCATTTTGCCCAGGATTTGTTTCTGATAATGATTTTTTGTCTAGTATTGTTGGTCAGCCAGGAGGCTGGTTTGGCTTTGGTTCTGATAGTACGTATTGGTGCGTGCTGATCAAGAATAGCAAAGAATGTGGAATTGAAGTACTGTACTGCATCATTAAGAGGAAGAAATTTTAGAGGAGACCAGTTACATTGTCTCAGTTCTGTCAGAAAGGATTCTGAGTTAAATTGCTTTTTAGAACGTAATGTTCTGACTGTGTTTGGAAAAATTAAATTGGTTTTATGCCTAATAATATATGTTAAAGAGTGGTCACTTAGATCATCTGGAAGGGAGCCAGTTTTATAGGTTTGTTGGGGGGGTGTTAGTAAGTATCCAGTCTAAAGTGGTATCCTTGTTATTGATTTTATTAGTTCTGGTAGTGCAGGTAATTAGTTGTTATATATATTCATACACAAATGCAACAGCAATACAAATTCCACAGAGTTATTTTAGTTATTTTCCTTTTGTTAGAGTACCATAATCCATGATATATTTACAAAAGCAGTATGAAATTGTACAGCTCAGATGGTGTAGTGGTGCATTGCTGTGATAGTAGTTCACAGTGTCCTGAGTTCAAGACTTTGTAGTGATGGCTTTTTTCCACTAATTTAAATGACCATAATGCATGATATATTTACAAAAGCAAAAGTAAATCTCACAGTTCCTACAACATAGTGGTACATTGCTGTGACTGTAGTGTACAGGGTCCTGGGTTCAAAACCTGCTAAAGCTGATTATTTTCTTACTGGGAAAAACAGGGGCTGCTTGAGACAGAGTAATTAAAGCAGTTCTAAGCAGTTGGAAGTGGGTTTGCGCAGTGCTTAATGATGCCAAGAGGTGCTTAGTCCCTTTGGCTTCGCTTAGTGCTGCTTAGTCCCACTTAAACCCGTGCTAATTTCAAAAAAAAAAAAAAAGAAAAAAGGGTCATAGGAAAGTGGTGAAATGGGGGCAAGCAGGGGATAAAACAGCAGGAAAAGCAGCTAGGGATGTGCAGGATGGGTGTAGGAAAGGACCATAGCTCTACATTTCTTCTGTAGCAACAGCTGTGAATGATGTGGAAATTTTGGAATGTACAGCCTCGCACCCCACAGGGAGGGGTGTTGGCAATATACATTTGTAGAGTAATTTGAGGGTAAACTGATTTACGTCACTGTATATGGGGGCAAAATGTAGAGCTATGTATGGGGCAATTATTTTTTGTGGGACAGATACCCTTTTTTAAGGTGAGAGTGGGATGTTGGGGACAGGCTGCAGGTATGTTTGGGAAGGTAGGTAGGTTGGGTAGGATAGGCTGCCTTAACAGACAGACAAGACACACAAGACATCAGGCAGGTGTGGTATATGACACATGAGGGGGTAAACACCTTGGACAGGGAAGGTGGTTGGGAATCAGAGACCCATGAGCCTCCAAATGGATACAGTGGGACTGAAATCCCAAACCATGGGCAGTCACCACTGCACCTTCATGGCCCTGAAGGTTGATGTGCTCAGGGCTGAACAACAGGAGCAACAAGGTGCTCCAGTCTGCCTTTGATCTGATGCAAGTGTACTTCCAACTCTGAGTGGATGACACTGCGCACCATACCCTGGAATGTCCTGCGAGTGTGACCAGTTCCTCTACATGCTTGCACCCAGGGTGGGGATGGGCCCCATCTCTTGAGGTGGTTCATGCAAGAGTGGTGCAGGACCAGTGGTGAGGCAGTTCCAGATTGGGTCCCAGACGTGTTGCTGGGGACTGATGCTATGGCCAGATGATGCAGGACAGGTGGATCTGCCAGGATCGGCCTTCCCAAATATGATATGGTGTTGAGGTTTGACAGAATGTATTGGTTAGTCATGAAAAGAACATTTCAGAATTAGTTATAACAGCATGCATGGGTATTCCAATTAACACCGAACAGTGGAATTCACACAACTGCATAGCAAACAGAACACATGCATATGTGGAATAACAGTCAGAATTTTAACAGCATGCCCATTAAATGTGTGGCAACAGGCCACCAACGATGGTATTTGAACAAGGTATGTTAACATATACACAATTAAATATATGAACAATAACAGAACACAAGTCCCAACATTAGATTTTGAGAGCAACATACCCATAGTATATGGATAATAATTATTGATGCACATAAGGGGTGGGGGTAGAGAAGAAAAGTTCATTAACAACTGTATAAGCTTCTATGTTTCACTACAGTACTGCTTAATACTCTACAGGTCTGCCCTCACTTTACATCTACCTGTGGCCCATAGCTTCTGTAGCACATACATAACTGGTAGACTGTCAAGCTGGAATGGCATGGGGCAAAGTGTGAGTACTCTGGGTACATGACTGGAGCAGACTTGTACATGTCAGAGTTACATATATGACTAACAAGGTGTAGCTTGCACTGATCTTGTGTGAGTGTGCTACTGGCACTTTTCAACTAGAGTGATATCTGTGTCCATGGTTATTGGCAACAGTGATCAATAGCTATGACAGTGTAACAGTAGAGAGACGTGTATCGTGAAGAGTGCATTGTGTATGTACCTATCCTGTTGTCTTTTTCAGGCATGGGGTTGGACACTGAAACATTTGGACACAGGGTTTATTAGTATACCCATCATACAGCTACTATAATAATTTATTTATCTGTAAAACCTGTGGAGAAAATATCTGTTAACACTACCTAACTATTTATAAACATATTCAGGATTACTTGTCTGTAAATATTCACACATCCTAGTACCACTCACTGGATTCAAACCATGGTCTGTGTGTGCAAAACTGAGCAACAGATCTATTACTCAACACACTGAGCTACTGGGGAACCTCTGTCACTTGCTTGACTGATTTCTACCTAATACTCACTTGGTTAGACTGTCTGACCTTGTAATCTAAGTGGAGTGTCACCAAAGACTGTAGTGACAGTTGAACATACATGCCTGACAGATATTTAGTGCACTGTGTATTAATCCTTTGAAAGCAGGTGTACACATTTAACCCCTAGTAGATGTGAATGTCGGACATCATTATATTGCAGTCCCTACCTATTACACTCTTATACTTGTCTGCATCAGCATACCCTTATTCGGGAGTACATTGATCTGAAATGCAAAGGTTAATACAAGGCAATGTTGCAGGAGACACACTGTAATCCATTACACATTACTAATCAAGGTTCAGATGTTAGTGCAGGACATATTTCATGTTTCACTTATATCTTGTTTTACACATTCTATTTCTTCAACAACAAAGCAGATTAAACACAACAGTTTGCGGTATAAATCTTTATTTGAGTGACATGACACAGTGCTTTCTTACAGCTGATATTCTACATTTACTACTACTGCATATCCTGTATATCAATATTGGTCTGACAAACTTTTTATTTATTCACTACACTCAGAACACACTATACCTACTGGCAGTAAACAATGTACTCCTTCTTATTTATTATACTATATACAGCAATATAAATCTGTACTCACCAGACTCTCGTCACAACCTCACCAGTCTGTCAGCATGTGCCTCAAGGTTGCTAGCCCTTTCCTCCACAGCTGTAGGCAAAAGAAGAAAACATTAAGCATACATATCTATCACATTCTCAGGCTAGATTTTGGTACTGACATGAGTGAGATACTTAGTACTGGGGCATCCCTATCTTGAGCTTCTTGCATGCATTGGGCCAAGAGCACCCCCTTCCTATGCTTTTGGTCAGAATGATGATGCTGTACCTGCTCACCAGTTCAGGTATTCCAGTAGCACTGGTGAGATCACATGCCAGATGGTTCCAGGCCTCTGTTTTGTACTGTGAACCCTGGTACTGGCTCTGCAGCAGTCTGTGGTCATGGTCTTTCACAAGGAGCGTAGCCATGACCCTGGATTCCAAGATGCCCCAGCACTGCACCTGAACGTGCGGCCCCTCTCTAATGCCAGACATAGTTCCTGCAGAGATCAAACTACAACAGGTTCTGGCTATATTCCCACCTGTGCAGTTTAAATAAAGCCATATTCCCGCCCTTTGCTGTCATTGGACCATTTTTGAAAATGCTGAGTACAGCCAGTGGTGCGCAAACCCGCTAAGCTGAGTTGAGCAGTGCTTAATGGGGTAGATGCTGAGCAGTGCTTAGCAGTGTGCAAATCCACTCAGTTAGGCACAATACTGCTTAGAATAGACTTCTAAGCAAAGCTGAAACCAGCTAAGCAGAGCTGAGTGCTGCTAAGCATTGCTCAGTTTTCAAGTCAAAAACAGTCTTGAATTGGACATTAATTACTCATTACTGACATATTATGAAGTGTATATATTTTACTTTATATGACATCCTCCTATGTGCTTTCATGACATTACTGGGATTTCACAGCATATACATCCACTGACACTTCAATTATGGAACAGCTACACTACCCTGGTTAAAAATATCAGTTACTACATCATTTAAAAATAAAAAATAATTTTTAACAATGCCTTCCCATTCAAAAATGGGGGCGGGGCTGTTTTGTTACTCAAACTGTGAACTGCTGCATGCAAAGCCAGAACTCTAACCACTACACTATCTCACCATTGAGGATTTTAGCTATACATTTGTATTTAGCACCTATAAGATGTTTAAGCAATGCTAAAAAAATTGCCACAACATGCAAAACCCATTCAACTACACTTAAACTTCACTTATAACAGATAATAAAAAAAATAATACAACCACTTTAATTACATATATTAATACTAATGCTTATTCATATTTGGTAATGTACTACCTGTCATTCTATCAACTTTCTAAGTCTGTATGAGCAATATCAGGATTGAAGTCACTAAATAATGGCATACATTTGAGTTTCAGACTTCTAATCCTTCAGAAAATGTTATGTTAAAGCAAACCCTGTTACTCTATCAAATTTCTAAGTTTAGAAGAGGGTGTTTGACAGTACCTATCACACACAAACTCAAAATTTTTCGTGCATTATTCTTTACTATCTATAATCTATTAATTTTATCTAATGTTCTTTCATAGTTATTTCTTCTGTGTTTACTTGAAATTGTTTTCTGGTGTCAAAATACTTTGGATTATTATATAATTTGTAATTTGTTATAGTTTTGTATAACTAGTATGAATCACTTTTTGTATCATACTTAGTTCTAGAGCTTTTCTCCCCATGACTCCATTGAAAACGGGTTATTTGTCCCAATGGACTATCCTGGTAAACCAACTGCAAATAAATAAAAATAAATAAATAACAGCAGTACTTAAAATGTGTCCTTATTTTTGAAGCTTTGTCCCCCCCATTTTGCTGGCTTTGTCCTGATTTTGGGCACTAAGAGGTTGACAGGTATGGCTGTGTGTCTGAGGACACAACTGTACTGTAAAGTGCTGTACGGCAACTTTCACAATGCAGGGGGTGTTTGACAGTACCTATCACACACTCCCTGCATTTATTTCAGTCCTAATATGCAGTTCAGTGTCCGCGGACACTGTTTTACTGTTGTCAATTGCTTTCAGTATTGTGCAGACACTGAAAGCATTTAAAACATTCCATATAGCACTTTGACAGTGCAGGGGGCATGTTGGATCTGCGAGCACTACTGCAACACTCCCCCTGCACTCATTCAGTATTCATGTTGGCAAATCTGTTCTCAGTAGCATGCCTTCATTAATATGAAAAGTGTGCTGCTGAGAAGGGTATGTGGATGTCAATACCATTCACTCCATGTAGGAATAACACTAGGGGAATGTCTTTTTATTTGATAAAAGGTTTTATCATCAGCAGCTGGGAGTTGCCATGGGCACCCCAGTTGCTAATACATATGCTAACCTTGTGTTAAGAAAATGGGAGGAGAAGTTTGTTTTTAATGGTGATAGAAACACATTTAAGAATGAGCATCTACTATTTTTTAAGCGTTTTGTAGACAATGTGTTTTTGTTATGGAAAAGTGATGTGGACAGCCTTAATATGTTCACTGAGTTTTTTTGCATTTTAATACTGATTTTTTTTAATTTTTGATGTTAAACATTCCTATGATAAGACTACTTTTCTTGATATACTTGTTAGTTCTAATGATATTGATATAGATACCAGAATTTATAGAAAAAAATGTGCAGGCCATTAGACATGTTTACACAGGAAGCATGCATCCAAAACATATTTACAAAGGAGTAGTGAAAAGTCAGTTCTTGAGAGCCAGTAGGTTTAGCACGAAGAGATGGATTTTTTTAATCTGAAATTAATTACAAGGCTAGTGATTTTCTGACTAGGGGTTATAGTCATACACTTGCTCAAAATGCTAAGAAATTTGTGTAGAATGAAAGGAGTGGTTTAGCCAAACCTTATTTATATGACTATAATTCTGAGATTAAGTTTAGGACTACAAATAATTATAATATTGGCTATATAATGAAATATAATAGATATACAAATATGGTAAAACAATTTGTTGAAAAGAATCGGAGTATTTTGAACTCCAGTCATGAAATTAATAGTATATTAGGGGATAAACCAAAGTTTATTTTAGGAAGGAAAGAAATTTAAGACAACATTTATGTTTTAAAGATGTAAGAGCCAACCAGACCAGAACATTAATATAAGCAAAAAGAAGAATAGCACCACTCCATGCTTTAACTGTATTTATTGTAAAGAAAGTAATACTGATTCATATTTTAAAAATTCTATAAGTCATAAATTATTTACATTTAGAGCATGAGGTACATGCCTTACTGAAAATGTTGTTTACTTTGCTAATTGCACCTGTTGAGAATGTTTCTATATAGGAAAGACTAATATGAAACAAAGGAAATAATTGGTGTACATCTTTCTGATATTCGGAGGAATATTGAAACCAATGCTCTAGCAAAGCACATTATAAGTAAGGGTCAAGAACATAAATTTAAATTCAGGATATTACAGGTTATTTTTCAAGATATTCATGGGGGTAATTTGGTATCTAGAACTGAGCTTATGGAATATAGATGGATCTACTATTTCAGGGCTGAAAAATTACTAGGGCTTAATACTAGTAATAGCATCGAACCAATACTTAAAATTAAGAGTGATTTTTGTAGTGCTTTTACACCAGTTTTTAGTATATATATATATATATATATATATATATATATATATATATATATATATATATATATATATATCTGTGTGTGTGTGTTTCTTTTACATGTTTTTATACATATTTTTAGACTGAATCTTTATGTTTTGTATTTTTTGGTCTGTTTGTTTATACATGTATATGTGCATATACATACTATATGCTTATATATATATATATATATAGATATATAGATATATATATATATATATAGAAGTATATATATATATATATATATATATATATATATATATATATATATATTATTTATTTATTTATTTATTTTTTTTGAGTATGAGGCTGGTAATGCTTGACATCCCACACAGTTTGGTTTTCTGAAGTGTAGATCATGCCTGCTCAACTTGGTCGATTTCTTTGAGTCCGTCACCAGAGCTGTGGATGAAGGCAAGATGGTTCATATAGCCTACCTTTATCTGGCCAAGGGTTTTGCATCCAGGAAGAAAGAGGTCATTGTCTCCCTCTACTCTTCCCTCATTAGGCCAATCATCAAGTACAATGCCCCATTTGGCATGTACCTCACTAGACACCTGCAACAACTCAAGAGGCTGGAAAAGTACCTCACAAAGAGGATCCTAGGCCTTAAACACTTCTCCTATATGGATAGACTCAAAAACTCCCAACTATTTTCTGTTTCATATCGCTTACTTAGAGGCGATCTCTGCTTGACTTACAAAACCAAGTCTGACCCAGCTCTGTTAGAAATGCTACATCTAAAGAAATCCCAAGTCCTCCACACCACATGCTCCAGAGACCTCAACCTCATTACCACAATTAATAGAACATGCTGGAGGGACAGGAACAGACTTCCCATACATGTCAAGCAGAGAACCTCGCTGAACCTCTTCAAGAGAAATCTTGAAGAGTGGATGGGAAACAGAAACTTCACCCCAGGGATAACTCCAGTAACTCTACTTGACAGAAGCAATGGGAACTAAGGTTGTGTGGCACTATGCCAGGGTAATCCTATGGCTAGGCTTGTAAAGGCCCCAGGGCCATTAGCCTAGTACACACCTATGAACCTATGAACCTAAACCATGTGGTTGTATCCATATCATATGACTCTGTCTCTAAATTTGATTGGCTGGTATTTATATTTAAATGACTGAGATGCACTATTTTTAACATGCATTGAGAAAGAGCTTGTAGTCGAAAGCTTTGCCTTGCTTTATTGTGCTTCATTAAAATTTTGGACTTCTGTTTTTTTTTTTTTTTGGTTTTGTAGCTGAATAAACCAACTTTGTTAAGCGTTTTCAGTAAGATTTTTAATAGCACTCATACTTTCATCATTAAATAAAATCTGAATGACTAAAAAAGTAAAACCATGGGCAACTCCTGCCTGTAATATATATATCTCACAAGGGTACTTCTAGTGTCTAGTGTACTAATGTAATAAATATGTTCCCTAATTCTATCTCTGACTGCCATGTTGGTCTTGCCAACACAGAACTTAAGACATTTAGTACAACATTTAGTACAACTTGCTAAATAAACCACATTTTGTGTTGTGCAGTCCGCATAATGATTGAATCTGTAAACCTTCAAGGTAGTGGGATGTATAAATAACATCATTAGATATATAATCACAGTAATTGCAATTTCTTCACATAAATGTACCTATTCTTTCTGACAGTGTTTATAGGTTCATAGGTTGATACTAGGCTATCTGCCCTAGGGCATTTACAAGCCTAGCCAGAGTGTGTTTGGCTTTCGCCACCCTTCTTAGATTAGTTGACTGTGCTTCTGTATAGTAGGTCACAGAAGATAGCCCATTTAAGGTTAGTTTACCATGCCTCTGTCTAGCAGTGACACAGAAGATATCTCAGGGGTAAATTTATGATCTCCCATCCAAACGTCAAGATTCTTCTTGAAGAGGGTCATTGAGGGGCTCTGTCTGACATGGATTGGGATTTTGTTCCAGAGTGAGGGGAGCCTCTGGGATATGAATCTGTCCCTCCAGCATGTTCTATTTATTTCTGTGCTGAGGTTTAAGTCACTGGAGTGTGTAGTTCTCAAGGATTTGGATTTCTTGAGGTGGAGCATGTCCATTAATTCTGGGTTGGACTTGGCTTTATACATCAGGCACAGATCGCCTCTGAGTAGGCGGTAAGCAACTGAGTAGAGCTGGAGTTTCTTTAGCCTAACTGCGCAGGGCATCTGTTTGAGTCCCTTGATCATCTTGGTAAGGTACTTTTGGGGTCTTTCTAGTTGTAGCAGGTGTCGGGTAAGGTACATCCCAAATGGGGCATTGTATTCAATTATGGGCCTGATGAGTGATGAGTAGAGGGGCACAATGACCTCTCTTGATCTAGATGTGAACCCCTTCATGATAAGGTGGGCTATATAGAATGTCTTTCTAACCACTTTGGCAATGTGATTGTCAAAGGAGAGATTGCAATCTACTTGGGTCCCCAAATCCTTAATTACTTCTTCCATACTTAATGGATTACCACCTATGTGGTAATTTATGGGCACTTTGTTTTTCCCAAAGGGGATGACTATGCACTTTTTGGCATTTAGCTTTAGGCCATGGCTCTGGCACCAGTTATCCATCTCTGTGAGACCTTTTTGGAGGATGCTTGTGTCAGCCGGCGAGTCGATTATGGCCCCCAGTTTGCAGTCATCTGCAAACTTTGTCAGCCATAGTCATCCTGTGTTAGTCTGTACCTCAGAGAAATATATACCGAACAAGAGAGGTCCCAGGACTGAGCCTTGTGGGATGCCACTTGTAACTGGTTTAGAGTCTGACATGGCACCTGCAATTCTGACCATGTGGGTTCTATCCTTAAGCCAGTTTGCAATCCATCTTGTGACATAGGGTTGATATCTAAGCTGGTGAGCTTATTTTTGATGCCAGAGTGGGTATTGTGTCGAAGGCTCTTGCAAGATCAAGGTAGGCTGTGTGGACTATCTTCCCTTCGTCTATGGCCTTGGTGACTGTTTCAAAGAAATTGACCAGGTTCAAGAGGCAAGATCTGCCCTTAACAAAACCGAATTGGGTAGGATCCAGTGTTTGGAGCTTCCCAATGTCTTTGTTTATGAGTTCCATGAGGATACGCTCCATAGCTTTGCAGACCAGGCTAGTTAGGCTTATAGGGCGATAGTTTCCGGGGTCCGTTGTGGCACCACCTTTATGGAGCGGGACCACTGTTGCAGTATGCCCTTCTTTGGGTACATATCCTGTTGTAAGGCTGAGACTGAACAGTGATTTTAAGTGAGAGCTCAGTTCTTCTTGGAGCTCATGTAAAACGCAGCCCGGGACACCGTCTGGTCCCATTGATGCTGTGTTTTTTGCTTTGGAGAGGGCAGCTCTCACTTGTGCATCTGTGATGTCAGGGAGGCTACACTCTGTTGGGATAGTCATTTGTTCATTTGGGGGGGAGGGGGGGAGAAGTTTGCACTAAACCCGTGTGCCAGGATGTTGGCAATGTCTGTGGGTTCAGTGTATTTTTTGTCATTTTGCACTAACTCAGAGCATATCTGGGAGTTTCCACCCAGGTTTCTGACATAACTAAAGAAAGCCTTGTGATTATCTTTAGCATCTTGTGCAATTTTTCTTTCAAAGCTAGCCTTAGATGATTTTATGAGGGATCGTAGTTTCTTGCTAGCACTGATCAGAGTTGCCTTTCCTTTCAGGGGTTTTGCTCTATCATGTAGTAGCTTCCTCCTTCTGTTGTACAGCTTATTTATGGCTGGGGTCCACCAGACAGGTCTCCTGCCTTTGGAGGAGTGTGTCTTGGTTTTATTTGGGATAGCAAAATCCATGCATTCCTGTAGGTATCCATAGAATGCTTTTGTAAAGGATTCTGCGGTTTGGGCCATATTTTCCACTAGCCCTGGGGCTTTGAAGGATTCTACCTCGGTTTTGAGAAGTGGGAAGTTTGCTTTTGAGAAGTTTTTGACCGTGGTTTCCTTTGCTGGGGGTGGGGATGGGATATGGATGTCCATAATAATTAGTTTATGGTCAGATCTTACCAATGAGGGGTATACCTCTGGTATGGAACATAGAGTCCCCATGTTGGTGATGATCAAGTCCAATATGTTTTCCCCTCTTGTGGGAGTGGTGACCAGTTGTTCCATAGCATTTGAGTTTATAAATTCTAGGAACCGTTGGGCTAGGGTGTTGGGGCTTGAGTAGTGCTCCCAGTCTATGTTTGGGTAGTTAAAGTCACCCAATATAATGGTGTTTGGAGAGACCTTCATATTCTCCAGTGTCTTCAGGAAAGCCGAGTGGGGTTCCTGAGTTTGGGAGGGTGGTCTGTAGCAGGCTACAAACTGGAAGGCAGTTTTGCCCACTGTTATTTGCACATGGATGGTCTCAGATGCTTCGTGCAGTGCCACTAGCCTAGAGGTATGGGTATCTTTGATGAATATGGATACTCCCCCTCCTCTTGTGGTTTGGTCCGAGTTTTGGAGCCGAAAAGCATGGTATGAGGTATAGCCTGGTAGTGCTGGGGTGCTCTCGGGAGCCTTGAACCAGGTTTCCGTTACTGCATAGATATCGATATTCTCCATACTGAGGAGAGTCTCGAGTGCGTGCATCTTGAGGTTTAGACTTCTGGCATTGAGCAGCATTACCCTTAGTTTCTTTTTCCTTGTGTTGTCTAAGGAGGTGGGTTTGTCTTTTGAGCCTTGCCTAAAAAAGGCACTATGGGGGTGGCAAGAGCCTTGGCCAGTATTAATAAAACCCAAGGGTGACAGGTGCAAGCTGTCCCTAGCGAAGCAATGTGGCTTGTCAAGCATATCATCCCAGGCTGACAGACACTGGATCCCCTTTGAGTGACACCAATACTTTAGCCAATTGTTGAAATTGATCATTTTGTCTTCATAC